>NC_070629.1:20213608-20380012 GCF_947347685.1 Pleuronectes platessa | reverse complement strand
TTCTCTGCTGCCTCTTCACACGGTCTACTAAAAGGAGCTATATGAACTAAGTTTGAGGTCAGCGTGAAACACCTGACGGCGAACGATCGGCTAAAAGGTTCCCGTCCAAGATGGAGACTTTGAACCTGTTATTACTTTTTCTCAAGCTGACAAAAATATGTGGAAGCCGCTCAACAGGGTGGAATAGCATTTTTAAAGCTCGGGGGCGATATGGAAGGCTGTGATGTTATTAACAGACCCTGTGAGTCCCATTCAGACGTCTTTTGTTCTCTAGCTCTGGCATTTGATTTATTTGGATGTGTTTGTCTTCTTCAATCCTGCCCCTTTCATATATTTGATTCCTGTGAGGTTATAGGAACTTGATTTATTTCCCCCTCTTCATCATGCCATGCTTTCTCTCCCTTCTCTTCTCTCACTACTTTTCTCTCTCTCTTCCTTTCTCTCTCTCTCTCTTTCAGGCCTTTTCTCTTCGCAATAAACTTCTTACTAGCTGTCTGTCACCATTGTATCCTGTGCACTATGGATTTTCTCCCATTCAGGTTTGATCCCCTGCAGCAGAATCATATTATGTCAGAATAGGTCAGCATCTGAGCTGTGTTTGGTATCAGTCACACAAGCACATACATGCACGCACACACACAGAAACACACACAGAAGCACACACACATACACACAGATGCCTGTACATGTCGACAAACTCATACACACACTCAACTCTTATTAGCATGTCCACAACCAGTACACACAAAGCCATGCAAGCTCTGCAGGGGTGAGGCCTGTCACCCGGTAAAATATGTTTCTCTCCCATTTCACTCAATGATCAAGGCACTCAATGGAATAAGAGTCGCTGCACCTCACACTTGGTTTCTCATTAACTTGGTGTCACATACAATATCAAAGACAAGCGTGCTGTATGTCACTATTTGACATAATGGCACCTTAGTTTAAGGCAATGCGCTGCTCAACTGCAGTGTTCTCCATTTATTCCTGCGTGGTCTCCAGAGAGATGCGATATTTTTCTTCCAACTCACAGTCCTTTGTGTGTTTGTGTGTGACGCTGGGCAGGCCTGTTAGCAGAGGAGGCTCCCAACCACTCACCATCCGACTGTTGTACTTACTTGGAAAAATGATTACTAATATTAATTGATAACGCTGTTGGCTTCTTAATTACCTGACCTTTGCTTCCCTAGACTGATACTGGTAAATTAATGACATAATGTATCAACGTCATGAGGCATCACAAAGACTGAGGAATATGGATTTTACCTCTGCTAACAATATTAAACTGTTATTATTATTCTGCTCTGCAGCATCAACGTCATTTTCTATTTTATTCTTGTGCATTACTCAAACCAGTAATGTGTCCATGGCTCAATGTGTTTAAATCAGCCGTCTTGTAGAATATTCTTGTAGTCACAGCAATTTTCAGTTAGTGCCAGACTAGATTAACCCTAAAACCAAGTCTTAACCCTGAAACAGTCCATTAAAAGTGGGTCAGAATGTCAGGACCTGCAGAAATGTCCTCACTTTCCAAAATGTCCTCACTTTGTAGGTTCTCAACTGGTCCTCACAAAGATATCTGTACAAGTACATGCACACAAACACACACACACAAACATAATCCCATACATGTAAGTGTCCCTGTGTGAATGTATGACAGCTACTCTCTGTGTCTCTGATGACTGCTGAGTGATTTGAGAGTTGAGTGGATTGCCAGTTTGAGGGATTTTCAGTCACTGGGAATTTCTATTGCATTATGGGAAGGTTCCAATTTAGAAAATGCGTCTTTTTCCCACGTGTCCTTGCACAATATATATTGTCATTACTCCCAAGCCTCATATCGACGGCCGCTTCTTAAAAAGGAAAAACTGCATCGAAGCCTTTGCTGCATCGTTAACTGAGATCAAAGGTAGAAGTCCCTTTCCTCAACAAAGATACATAACACTGAGTCAATATGGCAGCAGTGGATTCACTGTCCTTCCAACATAACCCTGAGTTGAACAGCTTTGAATAGGAAAATTAAGCTTTTGGGAAAATATGGATAATTCTGAGTTGCACTCATGCATGTATCTAACAGCCAATCAGGGCTGACGAACAGGCAGAGGAAAGGAGTGCAGGATGCTGTCTGCCAGAGTGTGAAGTTAAATGGCTCATACATATGTACATATTTGGATTATACCGTATGGAGGACATTCACTGAAGCCAAAGCACTTTTGCTTCCATTTGTGAAAGAAAAACAAATTTCTTGAATTTGAATTTCAAATGTGTTGTGACATATTACCATGGGGAAATGGATCCGACACATTCAGCTGATAAGGTTGCACCAATCAACAGAGGCACCAAGGGTTTATTCACGTTGTATTATCACTTATATTCAATTTCAATACCCCTTAAGCCGTGTGCTTGTGCCACTGCCCAAAATGTTGAGATGTTTTGATATCCGAACACCTCTGGCACATCGATGGTATTTTTATGCCCATTGTTGATAAGGTTTCACAGATACTCCTCCCTGCACATGCCTGTTTAACATGTTATATAATTTCACTGATGATGCAGAATTTATACACCTGTCCTGTATATGATTGACTCCAATCTGTAACAAGCCCGTCTTCCATCACTTAATGATTCCCCATCACTATTTAGCATAATGATTCCAGAAATTATGATAAAAGCTACCATCATTTCTTAACCTCTGCCAAATATATCTTGAGACGGGAAGTAAGGAGTGGTATAATATAAGCCTTTAAGCTTTTACCAATTTACCGTAATGGCCGCAATGATGATAATAAAGATTACGCTGATTCCTGCACCAGATAGATCTGATGGTAAATCAAGCAAGACCTGTTTGGATCTTTCAGCCCTGGGTGAAGCCATCATAACACTCTGGAGGACAATTGAGACAAAGCAGAGGAGAGACGGAGGGAGGAGAAGAGGATATGAATGGGGAATGGGTGCTAAGGGAGTAGAAAGGGGGACATTGGGAGATTTAGGAAGGTGATAAGAGAGTGATAAGGGAGGAGAGAGGGGCTGAAAAATAACTAGATGTTGAGAGAAGAGTAAGAATGCGGAGGGATGGATGTAAATTAGAGAAAGAATGGGCAGACTGGGACTCAGATGGAGTCAGAATGTATGAACAGAGAATGGAGGAAATGAAAATCTGGAAGATATATATGCCACCAAAGAGATTGAAGGAAACAAGAGCAGGGAGGGAGAGAGGTGGATTTTAACACAGTGTTTTACGAATACATAAATTACTTATTTTCCTCTTGTGTTGATGGACGCTTAGGAACATTAATCACTGGAACTAAAAGATATTAAATACAAACAAACACCCAATCAGACATTACAGAGAGGAGTTAAAAAGCCAGACAGAGAGGGGCTGAAGGAAGGGGGTAGATGAGCAGGAGAAAAGAGGAAAGAGAAATATGGTTGGTGGTTGGTGTAAATCATGATGCTGGTGTGGATGGAGTGATCGTGAGGAGGTAAATACAACAGAAAGAGAGTAGACTTTGGGAGGAACAGAAGGGGAGACTGGTGAGTAGCTCTGGCTACATCAGTACTAAAACATTTTAAGAACTGCATTTAAGTATTTTAAAACTACTAAGATTTCTGTCCATAGAAAGTGTTTTAGCTCCGTATCAGTTTTTAATCCCCCCCCCCCCATACTCACGTGACCGCTCAGGTAACCTGGGCAACAGCTGTTAGCTAAGACAACAGGGTCAGCAACTTGCAATTCTCTATAAATGTCGCATTCAAATATATATATATGAATATTCTTGTTTTCTTCCTTTCTTCGTACACCTCCCCCATCTATCTTTTAAAAAACAACGTATTAATATTCAAACACTTTGTAGCCATCTTCAAGTTTTTCTTCTCTCTTCATTAGGTTGTAAAGTGATGTGAGGCGAGCCAGATGGGGAATGATGATGTTTAAACAGAGCATATCAATGAACCTCGCCCCTGTGTGTGTGTGTGTGTGTGTGTGTGTGTGTGTGTGTGTGTGTGTGTGTGTGTGTGTGTGTGTGTGTGTGTGTGTGTGTGTGTGTGTGTGTGTGTGTGTGTGTGTGTGTGTGTGTGTGAGTGTGTGTCACAAGTCTTGAAGGACCTCCTGCCAACAAGCCATTGGTCAGGGAGTTACCAAGGTTACCGAGCTAGGTGGCCCAGCTGTGTTCAGGTGACAGATCTCAGTGTTTGAATGCTCTCTCTCTTTCTCTCTCGCTCTCTCTCTCCATCTCTCTCTCTCGCTCAGGTTTCAAGGTTGCCCGCAGCTGTATGTCTCGTGCCTCTTACAACATGCCCAGTAATGTACAATATCCTTCCTGTGCTTCCTCTTCTTCTCTTCAATTTCCTTCCTTCGTTCCGTTTTTTCTTCGCGTGCCTTTCCTGCTGATGGAGTTTTGCAGTGCTGCTTGTGTTATTTTGTCTCGGAGCCAGTGCAGGAACATGCTGCAGGAACAAGAAAGACCTGTTTCATTTGATTTTTTTTTTTAATTAACGTCACATTTATGTGATTGACGTGTATTTTATTGATTATTATTGAAGGAAATCTCCACAGAGCATGGGCTGCCTTGATATATGTTTGTCTCTGGGTGTGAGTGTGACGTCTGCAATATCCTCTGTAATAACGCAGCCTCTGCTAAGACCAGAAAGTGTCTTTTTGGCGGCTGGGTTCTCTTATTTTCTGTTTACTTGTCGTGAAAATCACCCTGACAGTAGAAAGAGGAAGCTTTTTTTCCGCAGCCTGATAACTCATTAGGATTCAACTCAACAAGCCCAAACAGCAAACATATATTCCCGCTGTTACAGTTCTCTGCCTGTGTGATGACAGTGTTTCTGTGTTTTGATTTAGATTCAGGGCGAGCAGCTAAAAGGAGAAATGGGGGAGAATTTATGCTTTGTGCAAAAGTAAGGAGATGGCACAGATTGTAACCAAAGTTGGAAATGGGGAGGGATCGGCGCCATATTAAAAAATAAAAAAGCGTGGCTTGCCAAATATGGCGGCTGATTAAAACGACTTGACAAATCAGCCAAGAGTTAAGGTAACAGATGCGGAGCGAAGGAGGAAGAAAGTTGGAGATAATAAATGTTTACTTTCATAACAGAAGGAAATTAAGGAAGGAAAGACAGAGATGATTCTATTATCTATTCCTGTTCATGTATATTTTCTTATCTTCCCTCATGTAATATTAAGGCCTGATTGCCTTTTTATGTTTCTCTTTCTGTCTATCTGATCCCATGAGAAGTTCTTTTAATATCTCCTGTCCTCTCTTCATTTGAACATTTGTGTTTCTCCCATTATCTTTTTCTGGTGATGTACCTCTTGCATCTGAAATGGTTGCAGCAGTTAACAGGAAAAATCTGTTCAGTTCAACTAATGAAGACGGCATTTAATTTGCTTCCTCAACGCATGCATAGTATTTATCTGTGTCAGTGTGAACTCTAATATTGTAATGAATGGTCAGACCCGTGGTTCTTTGTGTTTGATTGCATAGACTAGTGCAATTCTCAAATTTTTGAATCAATTCCATGATTCTCAGCAGAATAGTTCCTTATCATTCACCTGTAAAGTCTCACCGAGAGCAAATAAGACTGGGAGGCACAGGGTGCTGCTATTGTTGTCCTTAAAAAAACACATCTGTGGCTCCGGAGAAAGAAAACAATGGAACACATGAAATAGAACAATAATATGAAGAGATGTGAGCATAACTAGTGCATGAATCCAGAGATAATTCTTATATATATATATATATAATATATATCCATAACACATCCTGAATATAAGTTTTCAAATAACAGTCTGAGCCAAACCAAAGTTTTGGGTCCTTCACAATGAAATTTGAACTCGTTGGTCTCATATTTTAACATAGTTAAATAGTTTTAAGCCTCTGAAAACTTTTTGATTGATTGTTGTTTGCATAATCCTGTTAAAATACATCCAAAATGAAAACAATAGCTAGAGCCTTTTTCCTTTTTGCAGCGTTAGATCATTATGTTTTGTTGTGTGCGGTGCCATAATTGTTGATAACGCACGGTGGCGCCAGAGAGTGGCGGGCAAAAACATTTTAGTAGTTCAAATAATTTACGGAGTTACATTGATTTGTTTATTATGTTTTGGATCCATTTGATGTGTTTATTTAGCAAACAAACATGGATCAGGGGGCACGTTGATGTTCCGGCATTAAGTCACGCCTGTGATTCTGAAACGTTTCACACGCTGGGGCAGCAGTAAGCTGGTCCTGTTTGGTTTAGTGTAAACAAACAATGTCCGGCATAATCTCCAAAATGGACATACATAGGGGGGATTCTGGGTAACTCAAAAAAGCTCTGAAGGAATTTATTTCACCAAACACTATGTCTTGGTTTAGACTTTTTCCTAATGTAATGATGTGCTTAAAAAAACTGAGAATATTCCTAAAATGTGTCATCTACAATAGAGTGTGTGATTTGGATCTGTTTTATTTTTGCTGCTCAGAAGTGATGACTGATCAGAGGGTTATTCTTCCTGTGTCGTTCTTCTCATTGTGCATTCTGTAGGATTTCAAAGCATTAGTCCGACTCTGATTACTTTCTTAATAAAACACCTCCAGTAATGAGCTCTGTGGCCTTAACGATATCCTCTTCACCTTTAATGAGACAGATCACCGTAATGACCCGAGACGACGATAGATTAACATGTTGTGCTGTGGAAAAATAATCAGACAAACAGGCAAATACTTAGCGAGCAGACAAAAGAAAATTAAAGCCACACAGATCACCTGAAAAAATACACCGATTTTAATTTGACAACTCCAACCATTAATTAGGACCTCAATACCAAACAGCTGTGGGCCACGTAATTAATAGGCCTGGAAAAAGAATAAAAGTATTTTCCTTTTCATTGGATTATTTTTTTTTAGTCTCTGCAAGATCCAAGACATCCATAGCATTGGTACATTTAAAGGCCCGTAGGAGATTAAAATGCACTCAGAGATTGGCTGAGAGAAATATGGATGGGTACAAAAGCAATTAGGCCGTCACAAACACAAAGAGCAAAGTTGCTAAAGTGAGACAACCACATTAATCAGTTGGCTGATGGCCCCTGTTGGACAATACAAATAACTGTAAATTTTCATGGACATTTTTCCTCTGCCTGGTCAGCGTTGTGTCTTGCCAGCTCTGTGACCTAAAGCTACAACTGTTAGATAACATCTTAATTTCCTAGATAAAAGAGAAATATTGAGTGTGAATCATTGTAACTACCCCTGTATTTTTTGTTTTAAAGGTGGAAGAAGTAAATTCAACTACTGGTTTCTAGATAAATTAGGGAGGGGAGGAGGGGATGGAGAGATTCAAAAACAAGAAAAAAAGAAAGGATGAGAAATAGGTTTGATGATGGGATATCTGGCTACAAGTGACCCCTCTTTCTCATCCACACCACACCCTCAGCCATTCCATTTCTCATTCCACCTCTGTCCTCTTCTGTGGAATGTCTTCCTTTGCCTTCACTACTTTTATACCTTACCTTCCTCTCTACACTTTCTTTCTAGGCTCTCCTGCCTCTTTTCTATCCTCCTTTTACATATTTTTACCTTTTCTTCCTTTTGTTTCTGTCTCTGCTTTTTGGTTTTCGACTTCTCCCTCTTTCCTTACCTTCCTTGATTCTCTTCTCTGCCTCTTGCTCTTGAGTTTCTGGACATTGTTGAGGTATTTTCACATCCATGCTACTCTCTCTCTCTCTCTCCTTCATCTTCCTCCATCTTTCTCTTTCTCTCTCTACTGTATTTCCACGCGGCCTGCTGGGCAGCCATTTTCTTCATCTTTATCTCTGTCTGTGGGAGAGTAGGCGGCCTGGTGCCAGCGGCTAATGGACTTTTGGAAAACACAGACAGCCATGCATCACAGTGGGAAGAACTAGGGAGACAGGGAGGAAGGATTTGGAGAGAGGCCGCAGGGGGGAATCAAAGTTAGACGTATCTTTAAAACACAGCGGAAAGGAAAGTGTGGGAGAGAAGTCCTGGTTCCACTGGGAGCTCTAATCAATACTGATATCTGTAATCCATTCTCACTTATTTAAAGATTTACCACTGCGCAACGCTTCCCATCATTTACACATGAAACCTAGTCAGTTGGCCTCAGAACAGTCTGTGACCTGCGAAGAAGCTCATAAACATGGCAATATTCAGTGTCGCAGGAAATGGTTGGGAGCTAATTATGTATCAAGGTTGGCAGACATATTTCACATAACAAGTGGAAAATAATTCCCTAAAACTTGCATTCCCTAAAAATGAGATATGTGCACCAGTGGGGTGACAATAGAAGGAAATACCTGTCCAATCAGAGAGGGTATGAATTATATACTTAAGATAACTGCAAACGTCTTTTTCATGAAAAGCAAGAGCAAGCCTGCTGTCCCTAAGGACAAAAACAATGAGCTCAATATGTTATGGGAATCGTCACCATCATCATCTCAGTTTTGTTCTCTAAAACCTTCCCTCCAAAAAAGAAAACACATAAAGAAGTATCTTTATTTGAAAGGATGTGAGAGATCTGTGGGGGCATGATGAAATTGGTAAGAATATTAATTGAAACACTCAAAGAAATCAAAGATATGCAGTTTATGCACAAATTAAAAATCTGTCGGAGCCTTAACAGAACAGGCTTTTTGCTGAGTGAGAGCATTGAGCTGAAGCCCTGCTCACAATGTACCACATCTACAAAGCTTTTTTTTTACAAGCCCATTAACACAGACTCTAAAGGGAACAGAAAAATCACTTTTTAATTTTTGTAGCTTTTATTGTCAACACCTCTGCACTTCAAGTATAGAGGATGGTTTTTCTGTTATTTTATCACAACTATTCATACAATATCCACTTTGTTTTTGATAAATTATCTGTCTATACGCTGAAGAACGGATTGTTTGGATTGGAATTTACATTCAGAGAAAGAAAAGAGAGAGAAGATTGACAGTTGCAGTAGCTCAAGGTTTAGATTGTGGAATAACCTCTGGTGTCTAGGTCACATCTCAGCGTGAAGAGGATTCAAACCTACACACAGACTTACACAGACACACAACACACATGCTTTTTTCTAGTCTGTAATACATCACAGAGTCATGACATCTGCCTGGAAGAAAGACTTAGTTCCAGTGACACACACACACACAGGAACTTGCCCAGTTGCAGCAGAGCTCATTTCCACACGGCGCTCTCTCATGGACGGCAGGTGGTCGGGTGAACATTGAAATGTTCTGTATCTATAAAAAAACAGTTCAACAGCACCAATGGCAAAACTCATTCCCAGGCTCAAAGCAGACCCCATCCAACTGCATGAAGGGCATCTCCAAGTCTAAAAAGCCCACAGCCTGTGAGGACAGAAAGTGCACTTTGCAGAGAGGATGTTAACATTCAGCTCATGTCTGAGTTGAACTGCGGGGCCAGGCTTCTGTGAACCGTAAGCATAACTAAAAGAATTCTGGATAATCTGATGTTATGATCGTCTCTTTCCTCCTGATGGCTTTTTGTAGTGACTGAGAGTGTCAAGACACCGAAAAATATTTCCAGTCTCACCGTTTGCGCATGTTTAATAGCCTTCGACATAACTGTTGGGTCGAACAGGCCGTGAAAGACATGTTATGTACAAATTACAAAAGCAGATGCTTCGAAGTCTCGAGATATTCTTCGGACCAGCGTTATCCAGATTCTTTTTAGCAAACACCAGCTGTTCATTATTGTTGTGTGAGTGCGGCTGCAGAACCTCTCCGAGCTGCTGTTAAATATTAGCACAGTTTGTCAGTCCGCTTGCTAACTGATTGTGATGCCGTGCTCTCTGATGTCAGATCTTCTGTTCTAGGCTCATGCACTTCAATAGTATTTTTAAGCTCCTACAGATGAACTTTCTACCGGAATTCAAATCCATCCTGTGATAATAAGCGACTGCTGATAACAAAGTCGCCACATTTAATTACCCTCAGGAGTACATGAAGCGTCAGTCACTGTTGGTGGGAGAGTACCTAAATGTGCTCCTGGAAAGCATCTGAGTGTCTCAGTCAACATTTTCTCTCCTTGCCTTTCCCAAGGTTCCAATTAAATCTCCCTGACTGTAATACTTTCATATTACCATACCAATGTATTCAAGAGATTCAGTCTAAATCACGCCTTTTGGTGTACACTGCAGAATTTCTCAGCAGTGTTTGCCAGTGTCGCCCCGGGCACTGACCGCATGGCGGTGTGGAGGGCCTTTGCTACTGTACTTAGACCATTTGGCACCAAAAGGCGCCACTGAAACCAATGCTAATGAAGTTAATTTAGGAGGGCTGGCAGCTCCTCACTGGTGGGTCCAACACTGCAGTCTGCATTCAATCAGCCCTTTATTTTCTCTAAACTGCTTCGGCAGCCAAGACATTTAATTGGCAGGAGACTCAAGTCTGCAGACTCTTGACCAAGGGGACATTACCAACTCACAATCTTTTCATCAAGCGGTGTTAGTGTCTAAACATTATGCCCAATACTAGAAGTTCAACTTGTTTTTTTCCAAAACAATGCTGCTGGTAGACCTGCATGTTTATTAAGGTAACTTTGACAATGAACGTCCAGTATGCCTCCCCATTTGGGTATGGGTCATTTCAGGTAGGTATTGGGGCATTTCTCAGTAGGTAGAGACAAGTAGTAGAGTAGGTTGGAACTTGTTGGCTTTGGAAGAGTTAGCTGCTTTGAGATCCAGTCAGGATCAGTGTTAGTACTTTGCATCCCAAGGAAAATGTATAATCTTTGTCAAAGATGTCCTGTGCCCTCCAAATGAGGACTGGGCATTTTCTCCAAGTGGAGGATGTTTTGTTCTTGTGCCCATCCTCACAAGCGGGGGCATAATTGTGACATTTAACGTCCCTTGAGACGTGATCCACATGAAGAGAAAGGTATTAAGTCAAGTGCAATCACTTCAAATATGTGCTGGACTGTGGCAGTTAAATGCAAAAGTTAAAAGCCTCAAAGCAAAAGACCCCTGACTCTTGCCAGGGGTCATGATATTTTCAGAGCGCAAGAGTGCAGAGATCTACAAGCTACCGAATGAGGTAGGGTGTCTGGTGTCATTGGCCTTGACAGGGTGAGCAGCGCAGTAATCCGGAATGACCTTGGAGTCAGTCGCTGATCCTCCACATGGAGGGGAGCAAGGTGGCACGGTTCACACATTTAGTGTGTCCACTGAGCATTATTGAAAGGATGGCAACAAAGGGGCACACCCAATGGGATTGGACACGCTCATCGATTGAAGGATGGACAGACGAACAAACATTATGGTTGACTTCGAGGATCACGGCCTCTTGTGCCTCTAACATGTGGCAAGAAGATATTTGAAAAAACCCTCACATAGATTTATCATACAGCGCTGGGGCTGGGTGAGTAGAGAGAGAGAGAGTGACACCTGAGAGTCTCTTTGTTTTGCTATCGCTCACTCCACACAGGGAGAAAATAGGAGAGAAAGTTCAGAAAACAAACTTATTCAGTGAACTGGCACCACAGGGAGAGGGTGTGATGGAAAGCTCAGTGGACCACTTTCATTTCTGTATTTCAACCTGAAAGCACATGTGCAGTTTCCCTTGATGTAGAGTGCTCTCTCTGTCTCTCTCTCTGTCTGTCTGTCTGTCTGTCTGTCTGTCTGTCTGTCTGACACTGTGTGTGTGTGTGTGTGTGTGTGTGTGTGTGTGCGCGTGCGTGCGTGCGTGCGTGCGTGCGTGCGTGCGTGTGTTTGTTTAGAGATTTTCAGAACTTCCATAGCCTTGTATGATTTATGTTTTGAAGGTCCCCAAAATCCTGAATTGTCCACCTGTCCGAGATCTTTTTGATATGTTTATGACTTTAAGATGAACTCTTCCCTTTGGGCTGCCCTGTTGTGTGGCTGATAGTGGTGTGTAGTACCTAAACACCTTGGCAAGCAGAACTGTGCACCAGTGTGTGACTTATAGTGCTGTCAATCCCATGGGTTAAAAGGTAGTATGGAGTAGATAAGAGAATAACACTGGATATTATCATTCTGTTGAGAACAGTTTCACTACTCACAGCGTATGGGAGCGGTGTTGCAGACCAGGGAATGCGACTGCATTTGAGGAGTTGTAGCATTTATTTACTGACAAACAGCCGAAACTACACATACATCTCACTGCTAGTTCACAGCCATACAGCTAACTTCTAATTCTATGCTCCAGTCGTCTGCTTCACCATCTCACACACCCACATGCGTTCTCTCTCTCTTTCTCACCCACTTGCTACATACCCAAATTACACACTGAACTTTCCCTTAAGGAGCTGCACTCCTTGTGTAACAAGATGCTGCCTCAAACTTACGAGCACAAACTTACTTGCCACTGCTTCCTTTTTTACACTTAGAGAAAAGAATGTACAAGTACATTTCTTACATGTTTCTAGGTATATGAATAACAGTTTGCGTTATCGTGTATGATCTCGTTACTGTGGAAGCAAGCACTTCAAGGGGAGCTCAACAAGCAAAATTATCTACAGTCAGAGATCCAAGACACTTCGTCCCAGGTCACATTCACACCCCCGTAAGTCACACAAAGAAGTGAAGAGCAGCGTTGGTGGCAGTCAAACTAGCTTCCGGAGAGTGGGCAGCATATTACGAAGTGAACGCAAACAGGAAACATCATATTTCTTTGTATGGGTCAGAGCGCTGTGCTGAGATAGGATATAAAGAAAGATGCTGCTTCAGTGTGGTGTACTTGAGCTTTAGCTTTAACAGGTTGAGCACTGCTTGCCCTGGTGGCACTTCCAAAGAGAGAAAATTCTGTTTGAGTACAAATGTTTGATCGTCAACCTTCTGTTCCATCTGAGACAGAGGGAGTTTCACAAAGACTTATCTCCTTGACTTTTCCTTTCCAGACAAAAGGAAAATATTACAAAGCTGACCCCTGAATGGACCTGAGCCACAAACCTGACAGGGTCATGTAATTATTATGGACCCCTTTTTAATTATTCAACAAAGAGACCAACTTTGATTCCGTATGTCAGATCTAAATCCAACGAGAATCAATGAATTAATGGAGTCATACAGTACAAAAAAACACTTAACCGCCCCTGTCACAACAGTTTAATGACACATTATATATGGACACCTCCTCTGCTTACATGCATGTGTAATATACACAGACTGCCAGACTGCTCTTGTAGCCCACTTTAATGTGCAACCCTATCGCCTGTCAATAATTTTTCTACACTACTAAATTATAAAAAACATTGTGTCGATAAACACTCGTTGGATCATGTTCAAAGGCCTATCTTTAGAAATAATGAGTGAATAAAGAGCTACATCAGGTGGTTAGAGTGGATACTGGCATACAAAGCACTCAACTGTCACACCAGCAATGAACACTGGTTGCAGAATACACAGCTTATTGACTACAATCCAGCTGGGGTTTACTACCACGTGTAATTACAGTATTTTTTTTTTTTTTTACTTTTAAACAATAAGAGGCGTAAATAATTATCCATCTTGATTGAAATGTCTGTTATATGATGTTCCTGGTGTACAGCGACAGTGTACATCAGATATGTTGCCTCATGCAGAACAGATTTACCTGAAATAGCATTGTCCTGTGGGAGGACTTTAGTTCACAGACAAGGTTTTTCAATAAAAGCAAGTAATAAAAAATATACTTCATACATAATGAAAACATAATAAAAACAACTCATCAACATAAATGCCAGATTAATGATATTTTTCGCAGACAGGGAGACAAAATCTGACAATTAAAGTTGGCGATTTAATGCAAAATGCACAGTTTAACTGAGGTGAGAGATGCTATATAATTTTGTTTACAAATTCGAAAATGTTATTGGAAATTGGAACTTGCTCCTTTTCATTTGTAGTTTATATCCACCAGCTTGTTAATTTCCATTTGTTGAGGTTGCATTTATAAAGTGCATTAAAGGACATGCTCTTCATCATTAAATACAGGTCATGTGAACCCATTATCCATAACAATTATATTTTGAGGGTCGCGCAGGGGTTCTGGAGCCAATCCCAGCAGAGAATGGGGCGAGAGGCAGGGTTCACCCTGGAGAGGTCACAACATATCGCAGCGCTGACATATGGAGACACACAACCATACACACTAACAATCACACCAATGGAGGTGACAGTGCTAACCACTGCTTTGTGTGGTCTTATATTTTGTACTATAGATTTAGGTCCCCAATGGTTATTTGTCTCTATATGTTGCAAGAACCTCTCCAGGTTCCCCCGCCTCTCGCCCAGTATTTGCACCTACCGGTAAGCAGCTGATCATTCGCTGGTTGTAGTCACACATCACCCACATCATCCGTCAGTGTCAGAGAACTGATTAAGAAAACAAGTGTATGAGGACAAATTACGAAAAGGATTTATTCATACTTTTCAGAGGCAGGCAAATGTAACACAAGACTTTATCATGAAAAGTTTAACAAAGGAAAGATAAAAGGAAACAGAGAGAAATAATAATTTTTCTGCCAGATTCTATTAAGGGTGGCATCTTAGTTTTGGCTCACTGATCCGTCTCAGATGATCCGAACATCTGTCTCCAATTACTCTTCTCTTCCGTTATCATATCTCTCATCGGCTTAACGGGGACTGAGCTAAGATTTGCATACAGCACGGCAATAGGCGATTCATTTCTTGCTTCTTTTTTTTTTTGCTTTCTTCATGAATAAACAAAGAGGACTAATGACAGCTGAGGGTAATTAAACAACAGAGAAAAGAAAGAGGGGAGAGAAGAAGTTGTCACATTGTGTCTCGAGGGACGGAGGCGACTGTTGCCACCAGAGCAAGCAGTCGGAAAGAACGCCTCATGAGGGATTGGTGCCACCTGCGTGCCAGGCTTTCATCATCTGAGATTTGGCCATGAGCGTCTTTATGCTGCTTAGAAGAGAGAAATGATTGTTCCCTGATCATGAGTCACTCACAAGTGAGGCAAATTCCGACTGACTTTTGTCTGAAGATAGTACTGGACATGTTTGCAAAACTCTGCCAAACTGAAGCACACTCCCCCGACAAGGCCCAAACAGTCCCTTTGAATTTATTCAAGCTGCACCAAACTGCACACACTTATAGATATCAGACCCCTAAATATGCCCCCCCAAAAAACTGGGAAATTGGCAAAAAATAAAATAAAGATACAATGTAAAAGAAATTCCTTGATCTGCATCATATTTAAATGGCTTCTTTATCGGCTCATTTCCCATCATCTCACATCTCAGTTCCACAGAAGTCTGTTCTGTGTTTGTGTAATCCTCCTGACAACAAACCCAAGCAACTGTCTAACAAACAGGAAACTCAAAAACATAACCTACTTGGCAGAGAAAAGAAAAAATAATGTTGACATTGCGTTTGGGGCTTGTAGTATTTTATTTCCAAATTAAAAAGCAGCTCATGCAGCAAAGCCATACATGAAAAAAGTCAATTCAAAGTGGTGATTGCACATATTTTCTCTATTCATTTCATATCATGGTTTTTGTACTGAATCATCCCCACACTCTTACTACACAGTCTCCTCATAGATTTCAAGACAAGCTGCCCTGAAACAACCTTCCTCATGTATATTGATGCATTAAGAGAAGGTGCAGTCTGGCTCTCCTGTGCTTTGGATTCATTTGCCTGCCCCTCATCTTATCTTCATTCAGATCTTCAAATATCTGCAGGAAGCCAGTGAGTGCACACTGGGGGAGATACTTGGCTGGGGAGCAACAGTTCATTTTAATGCTCTCTGATTTGTCAAACAAGGCCAAAAATAAAAGGCAGAGCATGTGGGATTCAAGTAGACAGTATACAAGAGACAGAGAGGGAACAAGCCCTGATACAGAGGTAGATGGCCCAAAGCAAATTATGCAAAATGACAAAAAAAGTGCATGAATAACTATGGCAATCAGTGGAGAGCATTCCTCTGCCAATAGTCCCCTGTAATTAAATCAAGCTGCAACACATTGGAAATATTTAAAGAAATGGGTGTCCTCAGTTAACCATTTGTCACCAAGATCCATTAATTACTACCTGGGTACTGTGTAGATGTAAAAAGCAACACAATGTAATGGGTTCTTCCCTGACCCTGTATCCTGTCACCAAGTTCCATTGTAATCCAAACAAACAAACAAACAAAAGAGTCATGGTGGAGATATAAAAATGTATTCCTCCTTTAACAGGGGAATAAGTTTCCATCTTGAGATTTTACCGTCGCAGCCACTCCATCAGCGTGTTCCCTCTGGAACGACCAAAACACAACCTCCCATGTGGGGAAACTCTCACATCCATTGCTCAAAGGCTAAATACCGAACATTCAAGAAACTCACACCAGGGGACAATTTGTTATGTGCCACTTTAAAAGTGTTTGTAATCTAAGGATGTAATTTATGGATGAGGAGAAAGAAAAATTGATATGTTGGAGTTTAAACTTGAGAGCTCGGTGAGGATTCTTATCTGTTGTGAAGTTTCACCTTGGCTGCACTCTGATGCCACTGCCACCGCAACTGTTTGAACCATGGAGGAGATAGAGGGACCTCTTCAAACCCACCCGGGCGGGTACTCATTGGGTCTGGGAAGTAATGTAATATGAGCTCAAACTGAAGGGTTCGCAGCAGGTGAAGTCCTCAAAGTCCAACCTTCTCTTTTCCTTCTCATCTCCTTATGCATTTTCCTCCATCTGGTGGATCAAGACAGACGCCGTGGAGAATCCTGTTGATTGAGATTTTCACTATTGATGAAAGTGTTAAGAACAATTAGAAACATTTAGAAAATGAAAACCCTTCTAAAATGTAGTTGTTATTCATTTTTTCTTCTAGAAATAATCTCAATGTCTGAGATATTTTGAGTATTTTGTTTGGATTGTTGACCTACAATATATTCTCAGACGAGATTCACATTTAGAATACAGGACAAGATGTTGAATATCACTTGTACGTTTGAAGGACGTCTGCACAATTCAGCTTGCTTGTATCACACTAATTGCTTGTAGGTTTCCTTTTTATTCTTTTTGCTTTCTAGTCTATATCCAGTCAGGGCTTTAGCAGAAAACTTTTTATACGACATACGACAATTAATCAGAGAAAAGGCGGAGCAATAATTACTTTCGATGTCACTATTTTCTGATTCCTGTGAAACAAATCTTCATATACAGTATATCTGCTGAGTACCTTTAAAAAATAGCTCGGGCTCATGCTTCAGTGGTGATATGGTTTCTTTAAATGAGCTCCACCATCACAAAACCCGATTAAAACAGATAAACAACACACGTACAAGTTAAGCAATACAAGACTGAGAGATCATTTGTTTGAGTTTCTCTCCTGTGTGGGAAAGATGGAAGGAAATTAGACGGGCTGTGTGAGTGATAGAGAAAAATATAGAAAGAACAAGGAAACTAGATGACACAACTCAATTAATGAATGTGGCTCCATGTCATGTTCATGAGAGAGAAAAACAAGAGTGTGCGTGTTTGTCTCTGAATGCATTTAATAAAGAGGTCAACAAATACAACCACAGCTATTAATATTCGCAGTAATACTCAAACAAACTTGCATATAGAAGCACTTAAATGGTTCTCTGGGTGCTCTGTAAGGATTAACACAATAATTTACCTCCACTTCCTTATTTGTGTGATAATGTGGGGTTTTATGAAACTCTACAATGCTACTTAAACGGTTATGCTTCGCACCAAAAATGTATATAGCCTAATGCTGTGCTTCATCAAAAGACATTTTGGATGAATTGAGGACAGTGATCTTGTCTTCTGTTGTTGGACGTCCCCTCGCCTGAGAAAGAGCTTCCCACTGTTTGATTTGAGGCATCAGACACAACAGCCGGCACAAGTGGGAAGAAATCATTTGTCTTCTCATGCATTTTTTTTTTTTTTAACGATGAAAGCACGTGACAGAAATGTAATGTGAAGAAATGACCAAAAGCAAGAACGGGGGGGGGGGGGGGGGGGGTGACAGCAGTCTCATGAGGGAAAACCAAGCAAGAAAGTGCAAGTTCAGGTAAATGCTTCATTATTCCACCCTGATGAAACACTCTTGGGCTTTTTGGTAATTGCATTGAATGCATTAGTGCATATAAATCCCTATATGACTGTATGGAATTTGGAATGCAATATATGATGAAATATACAGACACATTAGCTTTTTCAGTCGAAATTCACTTTTAGTCGTGACTGCATTAGGGGACTTTGAGTATGATGTTGAAGTGTCTCCCTTCATGTTCCTGTCTGTCACTAACCGACCTGTGTGCAACGCGTGCACCCTGTTAACGTGCCAGAGGGCTGGAGAGACGTTCAGAGCTGAAACAGACACGAAAGTCAGAAGTTAACAAGCGGGTCACGGAATTTTCGTTTGCTAGCAGTCGTTCATGTGTGCGTAACCTTGATGAGTGGGTGGGGATGTATCGGTTGAATATTTTTCAAAGTTTAGCCTCCTCCTGCTAACTTTTCCAGGACTGCCAACCCTTGCTGTAAGCCCAAAAGTCATTAGTTCAATTTCTGCACGTTGCTGATGGGTGAACAGTCGATGCCAATTAAAAGACAGAACAGTTTTATCTGAACACAGTATGGCACAGGTGGACGGCGATATTATTTTAAGTGGAAACCTGCAGACTCAAATACAGGGTGTCTGAGGCGCTTGTAAACAGTTTAACCTGAATAACACCTTAATTGGAGTGTGGCCCAATGCCAGGCTGCACTATGCATGCAAATGTGGCTCGTACACAGCTGCCTCGCCTAGATAATCCCACTGAATCCTCACCGAACTTGAGAGCTCGTTCATCTTGTTTGCCGGTGACCTTACATTTCTCACAGCGACAGGCAGAAGGGAGCGTTTAAGTGTTTTTCCTTTCTCCTTCCACTCATGTGGTCCTACAGGCGTCAGGAGTGAGAGCTGTGAGCGTCAGATGGTTGCAAAGTGTTAGTAATTGTTATAGTTTGAAAACGACAAAGTAGAAAAGGCAAAAACAAAGAACTAGTGCAGTTGACGTGCTGTGAGTCGTGGGCAGATAAAGAGAATAATAAAGGCTTTCACAGACCTGTCTGGAACAGACAGTTCCCGGCAGTTAGAAAGTTGTGAATCTCTCTGTGTGTGAGCCGCATAAATAATCAAAATCACATTTTTGGAGCACAGCAACAGGAGAAATTCGTCCTTCGACACGTCGCTGCGATGTTACCCCTCCAATCATAATTTCGTCTCAAGCTAATTTGAGACGATATTAAACTGATGCTTTAATAGCACTCCCTGTTCACCTGCTGCTGCAGGCGAGAGTGTTTCCCTTCACAGGCTCCAGCATAATTTTCTTTGAATGGTCAGTTCGGTTTTATGGGATTGTTCCCTATGTTTGCGTCGCTATAATTATTAGTTTACTGTTTAGGCCATTTTGTTCTCATAAAAACATCGCACACAAGATGTTTTATTTTGATGTAAAAACTGGAAGATTTCCACTGAGCTTTATTTCATGAGACACCATGTGCAGAAGGACCCAAAACCCAGATTTACACTGTAGATACTAGAGTTTTATGAGTTGAGAGTTTTAGTCCTGTTAGACTTTGTTATTGTAGGAACAAGAACATTCAGTCCACAACATTAAAGTAGGGATATTTATGCCTCATTTTAGGATGATGGGAGGAAGTGGAAATGAGTTGTGCCTCTTTATATACAGTCTAAAAATGTCTAAATGTTGCAGGAAAGGTTTTAACGTCCTCAAGTGTATGTAACTAAGATATATCTCGAAGCTTTTGCAAGGGTTGTGCAAGTCAGACACGACTGAAGATGTTTGTGATATTGATAATATCGATAACTGTAATTCTCTGTTGATCTCAGGAGTGAAGCATTGCCCCAAAATATATTTTTGCCCAAACTTTTTGTTTCAGGGTGCAAACTTTTATACTTAGAAGTCAGACACTTCACATGCTACAGGATTATGACGACGTTCCAAGATTAGCAAAGCCTTGAATGTGTTTTCAGTGTAGCTGGCATCAGAGGTCAGGGCACACATACTGTGCATAGTAATATTTTTCTGCCCTTTTCACCCAAGTGTAGTGAGAGAGAAAACGTGTCTTTAATGTTCAATTGTGAGAGGCTGAAACAGATTTCTTACTAATTCCTGTACTACAAAGCCCATAATCTTTCCAATTCAAAAGCAATAATGAAAAGCCATAAAATTATTCTTCAAAGCAATAAAGCGTTCTTCCCACTCTTTTTAAGGTTATAAAGAGCAGAATGAGCTCTTCTGATGCCCTGCAGTGAATTACTGCACACACATACACACACACACACACACACACACACACATGAATGAATACACGTACACAAACCCCAAAATTCCCACTTACACACTTCAGAGGACTGCCGACTGTGAAATTACCCAATCAGAGGTTTTAGTCGCTTCTCATACGTTAGTTATCACATATAAGCCAGCTGAGGTGACACAGCACACACAGACACAGCGAAGACTGAGTTTGAACATTTTATAAAGCTCCATTAAAGTTAATGACACACCAAGTCAAAAATAATGTGTTAGAAGAAAGAAAAAAAATGTGTGTGCGTGTGCATGCGTGTGCGTGAGAGTGAGTTGTCAGCTCAGAGGTGTCAGGATGTGAATATCACAGCCAGCCTGTTTATTCTCCACATTTCATTTTCCTGTGAAATATAAATGTATTGAACGATAATGAGAAGCCGTGTTAACAACACGCTCCTAAACGTCTGTAAAACAAACTGTGATTCCCACTTTGACCCTCAGTCTCTTCTCAATCACAAGCTGCAAACACAAACTTTACACCTACCTACGGTTTGATCACAGATGCAAGACAAAGAGAGACAAGAAAGAACGTGTCCAACACATAACCACACAGGGAGAAATAGAGAGGAGGCAAAAAGCCATTGATGCTTGTACATGTAAAGTCAAGAAGAAAGGGAAAATGCTGAGTTGACAAAGACTTCACTAGCGAAACAACACGGTAATGTGAAATGTCTGTGTGTTGGTTGGATATGTGAATAGTTGAATGACAGAGGGATAAAAAAACAGGTAGATGTAAATAGACAGTTTCAAAGAAAGTGTGTTCTCAACAGGCAATGATTCCAACGATGCCTTTTGTGTTTTTGTTTTTATTTTACAGCAGTTTTTGTGAGATTAAAAGACAAAGTGAATTCTTAAGTAGATCCTGCATAACCTGACACCTCTCTGAATATTGCTACCTGTGGTTAAATGTCTTTTTTCCTCTCTCCCAGGTGAAGTATGGGCGGTTCGGCTTCGTGTGGGACGCAGCCGTGCTGGAGTACGTCGCTAACAATGACGAGGACTGCTCCTTCTACACCGTCAAGAGCAGCGCACCAGACCGTGGCTACGGTATCGCCATGCAGCACGGCAGCCCCTACCGGGACATCTTCTCCCAGAGGTACTTTTTGTAACAGTAAACAACAGTCAGCGATCATCCTTGACTGCGTTCTACTTGTTATGTAACGCACATTTCTCATGCACGATGATGGAGATGTCACTTTTGTTCCACACTGTTTATCCCAGTCATATTGTCCTCAGCTTGAGGTTGTGAGATATTCTCTGCATTTGGGGAGAGTCGGAGAAGAATTGCATTCATGCATACGCGACTTCTCCAGAGGTCGTGTGAGTTTTTTTTCATGACTTCTCCAAATGGCCAATCCCGTAGAGTTGGCCCCTCTGCACCGCTGGAGTAATGCGCTCTCCAGGTCAGACGCCGAGTAAATAGTGGATCAAATTGTACATATATCTTCCAGAGGAAAGAGGCGAGGGGCACTTTCACAACCTGGGTGCAGAGAGGTTGCTTTAACCCCAGCGTGAACCACTGGTTCAAGATGAGGTTAAGCAAGTGTGACAACTCACTCTCACATACAAGAAGAGTTGACAGTGTAGCCGCACCCACAGTGATCCCAGCTGTTGTTCTTCTAGCTGTATCACAGAGTAGAGCTTATGTTGGTTCAAAGTAGCTCACGGAACAAGACAATAACTGAGCGTATTAATTCATTCGTCTCCTATCCATATGGTCACGTGTGGCTATAGGGGGCTCGGTGATCTGTGCAGACTCCACACAGGGTTCATCAATCATCTTCTCAGCAGCTGAACTGCCTGTGCAGTGTTTCTGTGAGCGCACGTTGTTTGTAAGTTTGTTTGCATTCATTTTTAATGCCCCACTGTGATGTAAACCCCGGCACTAGATTGCGGGCTCAGTCACATGAGGTGAAGAGTGTCTGTGAAGGCCACGTCAGGATTGCCTGCGGCCCTGCAGAGGCTCACGCTGGGTTCGTTCGTGATCAAGCATGAGATCATTCCAAGAAGAGGGAAAACAAAAACGTCTCCATCCCTCATTAAGCTGCACTAAGTTATATCATGCTAAATAGTTTGTGTTGTTTTGATTTTATGTGTGTTTGTCTGTGGCAAGAGATGGAAACACATGCGTGAGTTTTGGTTAGTGTGTGAGTGACTAGGCGTGTTTATATATCCGGTGAAGCGTTTGGCTCCAGAATATTGCCTATCAAGGCTGTTATTGAAATAAACAAGCAATTAATCGACAGGCCATGTTTCCAATTCCCTGCTATTATTTCAGGGGCAATGTCACACTCTCGGGAAGACAGTTTGAAACACTTTGCTCACACTGGTCCCCCTGGTTCCCACAGTGATAAACAGAGAAATTATCAGGAGAAATAATAAAAACAGAGTTGTAATTGTTTTGTTTTTCTTTGCTTTTATTTTTTTTATTTTTCATCCTGTAATTCTGTATTATTCAGATGAATAAAGCAATGAGGCAGCGAGTGGAGGTTCAGCAGGAATTGTATTAGCAGTCCGTGCCCTGACACTATGGAAAGAAATATTCTGCGACTTTGTTGATGCATCTTTCCATTAAATTCTTTGTTTACTGGACCACCTCTATTTGCCGGAAATAACCTAATAATTGACTCGATTATTCGTGTTTTTCTCTTTACATAACTCGACCAACCACCACTGCATTTCAGCGACACATAATCGACTTTAATTAAATTGTTGATTCAAAGCTTTCTGCAAAGTTTTTCTTGATTGCAGCTCCACTAGTCTCGCTTATACAAATCTGCGGTAAAGAGGAATTTTGAGGCAAACACATTTTTACTTTGGTAATAGCAAAAAAGAAAGTTGGGGCTATTAAATTATCCAGTGCCCGAAAAAAAGTCCAGAAAGCTGTGACAGCACCTTTTAAACATACTGAGGGGAAATTGTGTGGAACTAGTTCACAAGCCCGAGTGTTCTGATCTCTACACATGACACAGTAACTTCATAAATAAGTTGAGGATCATTTTGTTTGGAAACATGGTCAGTGCTGTATCACTGTATTGTATGACGCTCATCCAGTACAAGGGGATTACTAAAGCATTGCAGGGTGGTCAGGGCAAAAGCTGGACTAAAACCATTGGAGCCTTTGAGATGAATTATATAAGCAGCCATCATCTGCATTGTCTATCAAAATCCCTGTGAGGCTTTGGATGTGAATAATCCTGGTTCCAGCCGGTTTTCACATCTTCCCGGCAGATGTCATTTTCAAATTGAGCTTTGTTTAGCATTGAGAAATGTGTCCCACAAGGATCCCACGATATTAAGTCCCCATCCGTCTGTCTGTCTTCATAGAATTAATATTCCAACTCTCATTTAAGTTGACGACTTCATCTTGTATGTAACCAACTCCACCATGCACCTCGTCTTCGCCGCAGCAAAACATGAAACTCACAAGAGCTCAAATGGTCGACGTGTCACACATTGCAGAAGTATAGGAATTTGGTTCGATACCAAAATGTGGAAATGGTCGTGACATAAACACTTTACTATAGTTACATAATAAATCAAAGTTACAGAGACTCATTCTTCTGAGTTTCTTTAAAGGTTTATTCACCAATGTCTTTATTTTGCGATATTTGATTGTATTTATTTATGCGCATCTTGAGATTGTTCCTGTATCCATAATATCTTAGGTCCCTCTGACAAAAGAGATCCTTATCTAAATTGAATGTCCTCGGTGGATAGAATTTTATAAAAGAAAATAAACACAACCTGTAAGACTACAGCACTAATTGATAAAGATTCCCGTAGACAGATTGTGTGGTGTAATTGAAGAATCTTACTAGTGTTTACTACATATTTGTGTTTGGGTGTGTACGTGTTTTCCACATAATGGAGACTTATTTACTATCTGCAGGTCCCTGGTTGTAAAAAAAAAAGAGATGAAAAGGAATTTATCTGCTTTGACACTTTGCCGAGAAGAGGAAGACAGTATCTGTAGGAAATACACTGACTGCTACAACTTCATTGTTTTCAACCACTTTGTTTGTGAGGAATGCTTCGCCCGAGTTCAAGTGTGGCTCCACTTCCTGCCCGTGCTGCTGTCTGTGTCTGGGAGCGTGTGGATCCCGGTGTATTTGTTGGTACTGCAGAGCAAATAATCTGCGACTGTGTTCATGCTCCTAGGTGCTGCCCTTCTGTGATTGATGGAGACAGTGTGCAGATTTACCAGAGTCCAAAAAACAACCCACAGTGGTGTAAAGGATTAGTCCGCTAATTTAAACTGACAGCTATTGACAAGTTGTTTTGAAGTGCTGAAGGGGCAAGATTGTGAAAAAAAAGAAACCCTCTCTCACAGGCATATATTATTTTTGTCTGTGTGTCTGCAGGCGTTGATGTGAAAATAGGTTTCAGATTTAATCCATAGCTCATGGACATCTGTTAGTTGCTGCACTCTAAGAAGATAAACTGTGGGCCAGACTTTGTATTGTGCATATTGAACATGGCAACAATTTACATTTCCATTGCAAGATTGATGAGGTACCTGGTTTGCGTGGTATTATGTTTGGACTATGGAATTTAAATCTTGTCTTGATCTTTAATGTAGAAACAAATGATAGTTGATGATAGTTGTCAGGAGGAGAAGGCATAGCAGAGAAAAACAAATTATATGCACATTAGCTTGATATCAGAGTTATGATTATCTTTCATAAAAATCCTACTTTTTAATTTAGGCACACTAGTTCCAGATCTACAATAACAGTGACATGGATTGGATTATGGTCCCACTACTCATTACATTAAATTCAGCTACAAGGATGCATTCATATTGTTGATTTATTACCAGGCTGCAGGCGACTGTCGGTCAGTGCCCAATAAGGCACAGTGTTTTTCTATAGGGACCTTCCCATTGGACACTATACGGAATCACTTGATGGGCCGAATGATGTCGACAGTTCATTGTTGAAGTCAGGGAAACATCACACGTCAGAGACCGTGGGTGGATTTGCGGTTGAAAATGAAATTAACCATGTAAATCCCGTTGGGCGAGAGGCCGGGTAAAGCCACTGCTATGTGTGAGCCCATCTACAAGGCAGACATATAGAATCACACAACCTTTTTTACCTATGTTTAAATTAGAGTTGCTTATTGCCTGCATGTCTTTGGACTTTTGAAAGAAGCCACGGTACCAGAAAGGCCCTTGTGTTCAAACTTTCCTGCTGTGAGAGAACAGGATGACCACTGCTCCACCGTTCTTTATATTTGTGTAACACAGTATGTGTTAATGCACAACAAAAGCTGAGCTGCTTTAGGGTTTTTAAATTGTTGTGTTACTGATGAGCTGCAGTGGAAAAAAACACATTTAACTGAGAGAACTCTCACTGACTTCAAATTTATCATTGACAAAACTCTTGTAGCTCCAGTTACTCTTTTTATTTTAAGAGCCCTAGAGCCATATTGACTTGAGTTTTGTTTTCAGCTTTATTTTTTCTTTCCCTCTCTCCCACTATCTGACTCTCTCTTTCCTATTGATTTATCGATCGTATTTTAATTTTATATTTCATCCTGTAACTCCAAATTCAGATCTCCATTCAAAACACACTTATAGCAGAGTTAAAAAGAGTCAATTGAATGCAAAGATGCACATTTTCAACAATTTCAGGGGCTGGTTCAAAACTTGAACGTCTAATAATAGTTTGAACAACATGCATTATCGAAATTTAGCTTGATCAAAGTTCCTGTTAAAGAAGTGAAGATGTCGGCTCTGAAGCCCTCCACTGAGAAACAGTATCATGAGTAGTTTAACTATAACACTTACAGAAAAGTGTGTCACCTCTGCACTGGTTTATTAACAATGTCAGCTGCTCAGTCCCCAGCACCTTTCTCAAGACATTTTGGTGAATCAATGCAGAGGTGTTAAGTGTAAATGGGAATGAACTTTCTCTCTTTAGATTTGTTTGGGGAGAGGACATTATTCCCCGCAGCACAAAAGAGATCGAGCAGGTTGAGGGCACGTTGCCTCCTACTCACCTGTTTTTACAACAGTGACATTGTTCCTGCTGACAACAAATTGATTTAATGTCAAGTGTCAATTTAATCTCCCTCGCTCTCTCTCCGACTTTTTCTAAGCTCCCGTGCTCTAAAGTTGCCACTTCTCCACGAATCCATCAGGCTCAAACTCAGCCCACACACTTAGTACATACATTAAATCTTTATTTTTCACAATTCATGATGGGTAGGGCGTCTGTCTCTCTCTCCCTGGTTCTCGGTCTCTCTCTAGCGCTCTCCATGTCTTAATGATGGTTAATGACTGCGTGACTTCTGCGTGTTGTTTATCATAGTTCAGCTCCATAATCGGTTCCAGTTCACCCACACACTGAGGTCTAATGATGCTCTATTGAAAACTTTGTCGACAGAGCGCGTGACATTGGACCCAGCGAGTGACAATTGGATTGATCATTTCGCTTTGCAAACTTTAGACGAGGGAGCAAAAGAGTGGTGGGTTAATAACCTCTCCTGCTTCTCAGGGTTCCGGAGACACAGAGGGCGACACGGCGGCTCAGTGGGACGCGGTCTTGTGTTGGGACACCGCATGGTTTCCCTGTGGTGCTTCCATGTTCCTGCTGTGTTTGTTATCTGTGGTGACCTTTGCTCTGTGTGACATCTTCCAGCTTCTTGTCGCACCAAAGCATCAGCGCACACAATAACCTCCGTGGCCCAGACAAGAGTTATGCAATACAAGATTCTTGACATGCCTTTACTTTCTCACTTGAATTCACCGTGCTAGATGGAGCGTGGAATACACAAGTTCTCCGCGTCTCTTGACTGCGCCGTAATTTGTCCAGTAAAGAAAAGAGAATGTCAGGCTCTAATGTCAGGGGAACGCAACAATTACGGGCTGTGTGGGGAAACGGGTCGAGTTCAAAAGTTCACACAGCTCAGGCATTGTTTGCAGTTTGCTCTTCTTGTAGAAGTAATGGGGTATAAATTCGTAATTTGAAATCAGTCAGCGGCACGGCGATGATAAGTCGTCTTTAGACCGTAAAACAGCTCTGAAAAACCTCAGTCAGTGTTTCAGAGCTTTTACTGAATAAAGCAACATTTTTTAAATCTTATTATAATGCAAGGAATCTCTGCATTTATGTATATGCAGGCTAGGTATACTGTATAATTTATTAGAATATCAGAAACCATTAAACCCATTAACTTCTGCTTCGGCAAATGTGTTTTTGCAGGCAAGAGGAAAATTCAGTGGGGAATGTAAAGTTATTTGGACGAGCAAAACGTTCAATCCTAATAAATAAATAAAACAGGTGAACAGTGTTCTGGGGCAGCAGAAGGGGGCTGGGACTCTTCAAAATAAATGACGCCAACTACTCATTCTCCAGTTCAGGCAAAAGATAAAGTGAAGCCAAATCTTGCAAACATTGCAGTAATAGTTGCCATTAACAGGATGCCCAAATTGTTCAACAGTATGTTATTTGGTCCAACGTGTCTCTGGCATTGAAATCCTGTCTACCCTCCATTACCCAGCTTTAGAAATTCAGCATATTCTTCAATATCCAACCAGGTTGTACTGTCACAGCAAGTGCAGTGAGATCAACCTGTCTGTAGCTATGAAGTACACTGGAAAGACTACTGTGCTTCACTCGCTTTATACTCGTGGCACAAAATTGAATCCGCTCAAAAGCAAATTAAAAAATGCACCACGAGTGCTGGAATAATGTTTCTGTCTGAGTCTGCGGTCGACTAAGCAGACTTTTCAGGTATTGATGTGTGGCTGTGGGTCAGTGTGGTTCAGTCTGCGCTGCTATCAGCTTTTGTTTTTAATTGAAATAGCGTGAGAGAATAATCAGGAGTTGGCGCCCTTCGCTGGGTCGATGATGCGGAGTGCCTCTGCTGCTCACGTAGACTCAGTCAATGTGGTGAACTGGTGTGGACGAGCGACGTCTGTGACTGCAGCAAAGAGCTCCATTCATGGCTGTTCTTTTGAACTCTTTTGTCACAAACAGGCAGCTTTGGTTCATTCTCTGAAGCAGGTCACAAATGGAAAAACACAAGAGGATGTAATATGTTAATAAATCTGTTAGCGTGCGTCTAAGGACAGCAGGTTATTTGCGGACATGAATGCTGGACTTCAACTCTCCTCGCTAATCATGATGTCACTCTTGCCGAGCCAGAAAAGAACGTACATTGCTCGAGCTGTAAACCTCCCAATTCCCCCTTTGAGTGAAAGGAGACATTTTAATGCTCATATTTCATGTTCATACTTTTGATTTGGGTTATTACCTGAACAGGTTGACATGCTCTAATGTTCCAGAAATATCAGTTGAACAGTTTAATAGTGAATGGATGACTCAGGAAAAATAGGCGGCATATTCTTGCCCAAAAAGATCTCAAATGAAGAACTTTGCAACATGACTAAGAGCCAGAGTGTGGTGATCAGACGCCGGCGGATGCAATTAATTGGGTGTTTGCTCAGAGCAGAACAGAACCGGGTCCACCAAAGACAAAGATGGACACCACCTGCATAACAAAAAGCAATTTTGGCAGCCGAGCTGAAAGAAGTGGGCAGAGGCCCAAACGTCAAAGACCAGGATATAGCTAGATGGAAGCTGTTTGTCGATGTCTTATGCCGAAGGGATGAAGAGAGCTACTGAAAATATGATGAATGCTCAGAAAACCAACCAGCAGCCACACAAGGTTTCACCCTAAAAAACCTGATGTCTGTCTCACTCTACTGTTTTAGTTACAAAGTTCCGAAGATATTTTTGAACTATTCTGACATATTTTAACTGGAACCACTTGTGCCTAAGCCCATATATATACTTTTTTTGTTTGTTTTGACTTTATGATAAGAACATTATTCTTCATCATGTTCTCCTGGGAGGTTAACAGTGTGACGGACAGAGACCGGAGATGTTGGCGGCTCTGTGTGAAGCTTGTAACTGAGGTGTCATCCCAGTGTTGTTCTCATTTAAGGATCCGTCAGCCGACGTCCCTCTCAGAGCAACAAACTCATTTTAGCATAACGCTGGTGTCTGTCCTTCACTCCTCTCCCCCCTCGCTGCTCATTTCATTAGACAATCCTTTGTTCACCGAGCTCACACATGGTCTGTTCTCCTCTCTTTACTCAGCTTTCTTCATCTGCCCCTGTCTCTCCCACTTACTCACCTGCACTCTGTGTGATTTCTTTGTGTCAGGCATCCATCCAAATTCAACCCTCTCCCTTTCTCCCTTCCCATTTTCTCACTCAATCTTCCTTTTCCCCTTATCCCCAACTCCCTCACATCTCTCCACCCTCTGTCTCCAAGTCGGAGCCCCCCCCCCCCCCCCCCCCCCCTCACCTCACAGGAACTTCCACTTTCCACTCTATCCAGCTCAAAACTGTGCTTTCCGCAGAGGTGACAGGAGAAGAACATTTGTTGAAAAGATCAAGGGCCCTGTCTGACACCTGGCGCTAAGTGTACGTGACTCAAGTGTCAAGTCTACTTTCAGACTTACGCAGGTGTAATGTTACCATCCAGCACCTTTGCTGTTGAAATAAAAGTCTCACTTGGACGTGTTAAAAATGAAGTGAGGTCAGATGACTCACTGCAAAGTCATGAACTCTGCAGGATGTTTTTGTCCAGACTTTCCCCGGAGTTTGCCTTTCGCACATGAACGAGGCAGCAGGCAGATGCAGGACAAAACATATTAATTCCGCTGTGGAGGTCACGTGTTTTTTGATTGCAGCAAATCGACACAGGCATTGGTCCTCTTCACCACCCCAGGCGCTCTTTTCCTTTATCTGTATTGCACTGCTTTTTAAATCCTGATTTATTTTCAACCTTTTTTTCTTTTCTTTTTTGTCTGTCGCATGCAAGAAATGTCATCAACACACCCGTTCACTTGCGGTGAATCCTGCTGATTCTGATATTCTCCAGAATCGTCGCTAGGGAGCTGGCCGGAGAGAGTTGCGAGCCTCTCACTCGGATATTTGCGTTCTCACTCCAGCGCCTCTCTGAAAGCGGTTTATGCCTCGACCCTCCTCATAGAAACAGTCAAAAGGTCTATGTGGCCTGCTCTGAAATTTACGGAACTGTTTCACATTATGCTTGATCATCTAACCCAAACTCCTCTGCATTTTAACTGGCTACAACCGAAGTAAAAGCTGCCGCTTGGGGGGGAAAGAACAGCATGGGACATAACGTGCATTTATGGGCTCCTTATGGATTAGACTGCAGAATCAACACAATACATGGAGTTAGAGAGCATTTAAAGGAGGCAACAAGTGATATTTTTTATTGCCCCATATGCAGAAAGTAGCCATAATGTAACCAGAGGAGGTTGACAGCGGAGTTAATCAATAGCGATGACTCAGTGATCAGTTTGCCAGGTGCTGAAATAATAGGCTTTCACTTTGTAGTCTGTGTAAATCGTCAGATCATCTGTTTGAGTTAGAACGTCAGTCCCCAGACCCCAGCGGTGCTGCAGCAACACTGTGTGAAATCTCTTAACGGTCCCTTCTCACTCCAGTAGGGAAATCATTTACAACATCAGGGGCTGCTCATTAAAACTGGTACAAATAGATTTTGGTGTCAAATTAAGTCAAATGACCTCCTCAAAGCCCTTTTTAGGTAATTCATATCTAAACGTGACTTTTAATCAAGAAGGGGCCATAAACAAGCTTATAATTGCTTAAGTCCAACACAAGAAAATGGGCTTTAGGAGGGAAAGCTGTGTTCCACTATAACATTAGTCTTTTTTTTACTTCAAGTTATTTCAGAGATTGAGCCTCGCTGTGTAAAACCGTGTTTGTGCATTCGCTCACACAAGTTTGTACATGTCTATACTTGTAAGGACAGACATTAACATAATGCGTCCCCCCCCACCTCTGCCCCACATCCAAGTCACTGTGCTGTTCTTTGTTTCAGCTTGAATCAACTAATAACGTGTGATCATCCCACCATAAAGGCTGCTGCCATAGAGTTGCCATGGCAACGTCTAGTCCATGCAGTAGCAACCACTGCAGAGAAAACGGGGACGCAGAGACAGAGCACACACGCTGTCGCACACAGACAAACACACACACACACACACACACACACAAAGAGGTGCACAGCAGTTGCCCCCCCCCCCCCCCCCCCCGCCCTCCACCACACTAGCAACCCTTGCTCATTTGCTTTAACAGCCAGTGGGAGTGTTAAAGTCATTATAGAGCTCCCCAGTCAAAGTCAACGATCTTAAAGCAAGGTGATAACTCATTACACACACACACGGTGATAATGCATCTCACAGCACACCAGCTGTTTCATAGAAGACGCATGACGATGCACTCATGCATACACACTATATTGTGAGACACTGTTGCAAAGAGAAACACACACACACACACACACACAAGTTGTAAATGCACACACAGGACAGCTGTTTAACTTAAGGAGGCCATTATAGACACATACACACTCAAATTAACCCATGTTCTGTAATTTAATTTCACCTAAACACACTTTACTTCCCTCATACATGCAGCGGACGTTGACACTGAAACAGTCATATTTATTTTCCATTGTAGTCAACAATGATGCATTAAATCAGTGCAGTGCATCAATCTAATAATTCCAGAAGTCTTTGTCTGTCTGTCTGAGGAACACATATCTAGAGAACTGTTTATGTTGTTGGCTTCAGACTAGGCATGTGTATTGTTGAGGGCACATGGAAGTTCACTGCTGAATTTGGTGCGTTTTGGACACGTGATATGTTCAATCTTAATAAAGCTTGTGTGAAAAGGCAACCAACGCACTGTAGCAGCGGCGGCTGGGACTCATCAACATAAGTGAAGTTGTCGACCTGCGTACTGAGTCAAGCCTGAACATTGAATAAACAGGCGAACAGCTCTTTGTGCAGCAGAGGGGGTGAGGTGTCAGTGTCCCGCAGCCGGACTTTACTTGCACCGGTTTAATAACTGCAGGTCATTCTTACAGTTTCCAAAAGAAAACTTCAACCAGCATCACCTCAGCCCGTTGCAAAGAGGAACATTGAAAATGGCCACTGCACCAGTTGTTACGAAAACAAACTGATCGGTGTAATGGATGAACTCACAAAGCTATATTCATTGACGTAAGTGATTGTGCCGGGTTGGGGTCTTGACACCCGCTCACGTAAAACACTTCACAGTCGATGCGGGACTTCCCGGCTGCTAAGTTGGAAGTCGATCAGATAAGTGGTTGTTGATATAATCGAAGGATAGACAGACAGTCGGAGATAACTGGATTTGTTAGCAGGATTTAGCAACTGCAGAATTATAAAGTGCAGGACAAAACACTAATACTTGTACTATATATACTCGCACTGCAATGAAATAGAGTGTGGTAGATGCTATTCTTAGTGATTAAATTGATCTATTTCCTGATACTTAAGTCAGCCTTGCGCTGACTGATGACCCCTGGAGGAAAAACCTCTAACAGCCCTCGAAGGAAGGAATAAAAATAAAGCAAGAAACACAACTGGCTGCACACTACTTCACTTCAGTCTTATACTGATTTAGACTGGAATTAAAGCCAGAAAAAGTGCTTATGGATAACTGTGTGGGGAAAAGCTCACTGCTGTGGGGTAAATAAATGAGTTGTCAGAGAACTTCTCCTGTGCTTCATCATGAACTCCATCAAACTCTGTGTAATGTAGTGGATCTTTCACGTAAAGGCCATGCAACACACACACATACACACTTTAATTAGCTGCTCCTAGCTCTCATTATGGCAGTTTGTCATTGTTGAATTGCAGTGCGTTTTTAAAGTGCGTGTATAGACCTTTACTGCTATCTGTGTTGATGTGTGTTTGGCACACACATGTGCACGGGCGAATTGGTGTGATTTGCCAAGGGAAGACACGTTTCCGTTTTTTGTTGTTTGTTCATTTTTTCCTTTGGTTTGACAGCAGCAGCCAAATTAGAGGCCTAGACAGATGGTGTGCTGTGGGAAACCTTTGACTCAACCTGTGTTTTTGTCAGACAGCTAACAGTAGCCTTTCAACCTGCCTGTCAGCCATGGGATAGAGATAAATTAAGCACAGTGGTAAATGTGTGTTTAGCATTGCCATGCTCACTTTTTTTTTCCAAAAAGGCAGGAGATCTTCACTCAACACACAATCATTTAGGCATGTCAATAACAGATTATATACGTGTGGAATTAATCATTCTGAACACACGCAAAAACTAGAATGGCACCTCCACCAGGGGGCCAACAGTCCTCGTATGAAACAACATTTAAATTCACTAAATCCTCATTTTGATGTGGATCTTCACCAAATTGCACCAACTCATAAATATCAGTCTCCTTAACATGCGCTGAGAAATTTACAAAAAATGTTGAAGGTTAAAGAAAGAGAAAAATCTGCTCCATTCCATCGAAATTGATTGTGTAGTTATTGTGTAATCCTCCAAACAAAAAAAAAGCAAGTGAAATTAGAATTGCACTCAGTAGAGCACATACCTGGCTGCACCATTAGCAAACAGTCCCTGTATGAAGCCAAACACTCATAGATATCAGTCCCCTAAACATGCTTATTCCAACTTGTATTTAAGATCCATGTATTATTCTCTGAGAGTTTGATAGAGATGTTAAAGAAAGTGAAAATAAAATCCTCAATCCACCCCCTGATCTGGATCTGCACCAGAATTTAATGGGTTCTTCCCCCGACCCACATACCACATCCTTCCACCAAGTAATCCTTTCAGTAGTTTCTCTGTTATCCTGCCAGCAAAGACAAACTAAAACATAACCTCCTTTGCAAAATAAACAATCTATATCTTTATCCATCCGTATTATTGCACATCAAATGACCCGTCGTGAACAGGTGACCTTTGAGACACATCAGACTCTTGTTTCCTTTTATCTCAATATGTTTAGATGTATGACATATTAAAACAGCCCTGTGCTGTGGCATGTAAACTTCTCCCTCTTCACTTCTGATTTGAACGGCTGTCCAAACTCAGCCAGACCTCAAGATTTGGGACATTCCGGAAAAAAACATGACAGCAAGTGTCATATAAAATTATCGTGATGGACGTTTCTTTGCTCTTCTCCTGCAGATAATCCCGTGCTACAGATTCAGATCAGTGTGTATTGTTTCTCGCTGTGGCCAGGATAAATGCAGGTTAACCTCATTGAGATCAATGTCAGGTAATGTAAGGTTATGTGTGTGTGTGTGTGTGATTCAAGTATCTTTTCAGAGCTCTGATTGGGCCAATTACTGCAGAATAAAAGATGATGACCTGCATAAGGCATGATGTAGAGAAGCCTTTTGTCCTGAATCACAAATCTGTTCCTCCTTCTAAGGAACACATACAGAGTCCCATCCTCATGATTCGTATGATCAAAGTCTCCTTTTTGAAATGTTTTTAATGTTTTGATCTGTTTGATCAAGTTTGGGAGTTCATCTTTTACTTAATCAGTTGTTTAGTTTGGCTTCCTTTTGATTATGCAGAATGGGGGGGGAAGTTGGCCTTAAGTGACGCTCTGCACTTTGAACATCACATGAGAACTTTGATCTGCAGATTGTATTATTATTTAAATCATCAGGGGTTTTACAGACAGGATATAATTCGCAGTTAAATTCCGGTGACAGCCCTTTATCTCTCTTCAAAGAAGGAAATACGTATGAATTACTTGTGTTCTCCTTCAAATGTCAGCGGTAAACATCTTTTGTCACTGGGGCGTTTACTGTCCGCAGCAATTGTGTTCACATATGTTGAAGCAGATGAAACCGTGGCCTGTATTCACTCCTCAAGTGCCTCACAAAACCTGTGTGACATGAGGATTTTGCAGCACATAAGAACAGCCCCACACCCCTCCACACTCCCCCCCAATGAGCCGAGATGACAGACGGCAACCCCAAAAATAAAGCGAGCCTCTACTTTTGACAGACATGAAAAGACATCGGCTCCGACAAGAAATTGGCGGAATTCCAGGCAAAGAATGATGAAATATTTTGAGAAAACACCGCCTGGCTTCTTTGATAGGTGGGATCGCTCTTATTCCATCTCATTAGCCTGTGTCTAATCCGTCTCCCGCCGAGGCTGTCTGTCAGAGCGTGCTGGTACGTGTGAGGAGCATCTGTCCTCAGAGTGACAGATAAAAAGGTCAGCAACCTACTGTACGAAAGGCACGACACCTCTCCACGAAGAAATCGTTACTTTCATTCACGAGTCCTTTGCTGCGATGCCGTCAGGACGCCGTTTAAACTCTGATCAAACCCGACCGCGATTCGAAAACCTAATCCCAGCCACTTTGGCTTGCATATCAACCGTGTGCCCTCTGTGTGCAACACTGAAATATTGTTGCGCTGTGTGCTCCTCCAGGAATCAAATCAGCTCTAGACGTCCTGTTCGATGCAACTTTACGACTCAAAAGTGACAGAGAGAACAGAGGCAGGTGTGATGTGCGCTTAGGGACGGACAGACACCTACTGACTACGTCATATTCACGCCAGTAGCATAATAACTAGAGCTGCAACTATATGACCACGGCTCAACACTCAATCACTGCAGATCAGATTGATTTCATTTGTTTTGAGCCAATATTGCACATCAGCCACGCAAAGTCTTATCGATAACCTTGGAGCTAATCTGTGTTGATCTGAGCCAAACAACCGCACAATGAAGTCTGCAAGTGGAGGACACGATCTTTTATTCGAATGACTGTAAGTGGATTGACAGTTGGAATTAGTTTGTTTTTTATTCCTCTCTCCTCCTCTCTTCTCTCCCCTTTTGTTCTCTTGTCGTCTCTCCTGTTGTCGTCTCTCCTCGTCATGTCTCGTCTGTCCTCTCCTCTCCTTTTGTTTCCTCTCCTCTCATTTTTACTCTCCTTGTTTACTCTCCTCAAGTTTCCTCTCATTTCCTGTCTTCTCCTCTCCCCTTGTTTCTTCTCTTCTCTTCTCATTTCTCTTGTTTTCTCTTCTCTCATTTCCTCCCCTCTCCTCTCGTCTTGTTTCAATGACTCTCCCCTTGCGTTGTCTTTTCTCCTCTTTTTTACTCTCCTCTACTCTCCTCCTGTTTCCTCTATCCTTGTTACCTCTCCTCTAGTTTCCGTTTCATCTCTTCTTGTCTCTCCTCTCCTCTCCTCCATTCATTACAACCACACCTACCATTTCAGCCATCTACTCCCACACACTTCTCCCGTCCCACCATCTCAGCAGAGCACGGGATTGATAAGAGGATGTCCCTTAATGAGAGTGACATGGTAACAGAGCTACGTGCTGAGCCTGTTTGGCTGATTTACATTGAAATGAACCATGTTTTTTTCTTTTTTTTCTGGCTATTGTGGAGTAAATTAATTATGTTAACCGTCTGCAGGACTCATTTGCATTTCTTGATTGATTTCAGTCCATTTTTTGTGTATTCTCTATGGGGGAAAAAAACAGGAACGATGAGAGATGGGCACTGTCATTCATGGCAGCATGTCGTCATTGAAATTGCCGGAGGCGTTTGTCCCCAGGAAGTCCTGCACGATTGCAGACATCTGTCTCTGTGTACACATGTAGGAAACCGGTTCAAGTTTGCTGGGGAAAGCATGGATTCACGTTTTTTCCTTTCTCTGAATGTGTATTTGCCCTGCTTATGTCGAATCAGTGGGATGGCTGAGTTTATTTCTTCATCTGTTTGTTTTCTTTATTAGTATGTATGTAGGGAGGTATATGCACAACACAGCACACGTTCCCAGACTGCCCTTTTCCTTTTTTGTCCCTGCCTCTCCTGGCTTCCCCTCGCCTCCATGGCCTCTTAAATATCCGGCCAAATGCTAACAGAACTGCTGTGGACCTGTCTGTCTGTCCGTCTGTCCGTCTGTCTGCCTGTCTGTGTCTGCAGCTCCCCTCAAACCAAAACCAAAACGACCCAGTCAAACAGCAAGCTGGAGGCGAGCACAGGGACCCAGTCAACCTCTGAGCTGTATCCCCTCTGAAGGCATCAATCGTGCGACTCAAGCTATAGGCTGCATAATGACATTGTGGCGGTGCGCTTGTGTCGTGCTGCAAAACATATTAATGTTAGCCATAATGAGTGTGACCCAGTGTGGTTCACAGGGAGCATTTTGACTGGCAAACACTGCCCTCAAATGGAAGAGAGGAGTAACAGCAGCTGCAGTCGAAGCTGCAGTGTGGTCAGGTTTTGTGCAAATGGCTGGTGTGAATATTTATGACTCTCCACTGGACAATGTTACTCGTCTGAATGTTGCTGCTGGCTTATTGATAGGTCATGCATCTAAACATTCTTTCATGTGTGCCTGTATTTTTATGTATGCTTACTTCTGCATGCATGTGTTGACCTCTTTAAATTTCCAGAAACTTGAAGTTACAAAATCACTGACTCATGAAATGTCTGATTCGACTGTTATGTGTTCACAGATATGCAGTATTACATGTTCTAGTGTTCTCTGTGTGTGTTCTATGCCAACACGCCTGTGTTTCTTGCATTTATCCTAGAATCTTGGAGCTCCAGCAGAACGGGGACATGGATATACTGAAACTCAAGTGGTGGCCGAAGGACAGCCCATGTGACCTGTACAGCTCAGTACAGACACGGCAGCACAGCAATGCCCTGGACATCCAAAGCTTCGCGGGTGTCTTCTGTGTCCTGGCGGCTGGCGTTGTGCTCTCCTGCCTAATCGCCATGGTGGAAAGCTGGTGGTCACGGAGGAAGGGATCCAGGGTCCCCTCCAAGGAGGTACGCGATTGGATGAGGGGAGGTATAGGGCCTGCACTAGATCCCAGCTCATCTGTCCGAAAGGTGCAGTGTAATAGATAGAAAGGAGAGGAAATGGATTTAGGGGAGAGAAAAATAAAGTAACATTGGACAGATGGTGATTGAATGGATGATGGGTTTAGTTTTGGGTAGAGCTGAGGCATGGGGAGACGGATGTAATACAAAGTCTAGACTTTTTGGCCATGGGCGCTAAGCTGTAAAAAATACGGCAATTCCTCAAAGTCGGGTGCAGGCGGAATAGAAATAGGAGCAGAGCCCTCCCTGTGAAGGAGTTGTGACACTGACAGCGTCTGGATGCTTTCAAAACCTCCTCTGGTCACACTGTCACTTCGCCTATACTAGATTTGCACTCAAGCAACTTCAGCAACACAACCCAGATAGCACAGCAGGGAGCTGTTTGTGTTGAAGGCTCTTGCACATTGTGACAAAAAGAAACCTGGAGGTTCTGTAGTAGCACTCTTAGAGACAGAGTTGATAGCTCTCATAGTCTTATGTGTATAAAGCCGTGTGGCTTGGTGTATCAAAATACATGAGAAGTGAAAGGTCAGTGTTCTCAGACGTTCTGCGAGGATTGCGTTCATTTCCCTTTCTCAACCATAATCAGGATCTTAATGGGGCAATCAACTTATAAAGCATCCTGTTGCTATTAATTGTAATTGTTTGCCTATTACAGTCACCATCAAATGATCACAATTATGAAGCAAAGAGTCTTGCTCAGACAAAATCTAATTGAATGTGAGTGTAAAGTGAATTAAGCAGCCAATTTAACCTAATTGAATTGAAGAGGTTTTTTGCTCCTGTTTTATTCCCACTTGGTCCTCATTAGTTTAACCAAAGTATCTGACACTTAAACTGATATCAGATCAGATTACATGAGATGTAATCTTAGATGGGCCGGGCAACATATAAGTAACACACTTACCAACATTACACACTGAGAGAGGTTAGGTAAGGGTTCGGGTATGATGAAGGTGCTGGTGTAGCTGCGTGTCATCACAGTTACAGTCTTGTCCATAAGAGAAAGGGCTTCTTGCCGTACAGTAATCACACTGTAGCTTGTGATTCATTTACAATATGGTATTTTGATTTCTCTCTGCAAAATATCCTAACCAATACGCCAACGTTTTCCAAACCACACCTCTGCAGCCATATGCAGACATTTCTTTTTTACACGTATAATCACAGCAGCATGTTTCTCCCTTGTTTGCATTGTTGACTTTTGACATAACGCCGTTCCGGAGCTGGACAAGAGGAGCCAACGAAACGTAGTGTGAGGAGTCAGGTCGTGTCAGACGATCTCACCACACAGTGTGAGCACATAAATCCTGAGCTTTGGATTCACATCTCGGAAGATTCACTCGTACACGGTGTCATGGAATCCCAAAACAAAATTATTATAGTTCGCACAGTGGCTGCCCAGCTTTATTGAGCTTCAACACATACAGTGATATGTATAATGGATACTTCATTACAGTTGTAGCTTTAATTTGAGTTGGTGTGGCTGATAACACCTTTGTGAAAACAAAGTGCTCAAATTGTAGGGGTTCAAAAGTCAAACCAAATCACCATGATGATACATTGTGGAAAATCCTTTGTAGTCAATGAAAACTTTTTGACCCACAGACTCACAAAATCGGTTTACACCTGACTTACACCCTGATAATGCAGGATCCCATAATGAACATTTCACATCTTAAAATCCAGTGAGTGTTTTCTCCGTTGGCCCATAATGAATTCAGTAACCTTTAATGCTGACGTCCTGCAAAATCTCGCCTTTCTTTTTTTTCTTTTTTTATGTTTTATTAATGTTGTTTAGATGGGGCTCATTACTTTCAAACAAGCCAAAATGTGTCCGTGTCAACAGGGCAATCAACCAATTATCTTTCTGAAAAGTTAATGTTTTGGAGAAAAGTGGCGTTAAAAGCAGAATACTCAAACAGCCTGAGGGCCGCTGGGGATGCTGCAGTCTGCCTTGCCCAAGAGGAACTGATTCACGGTAATAAACAAGAATATTTATACAACCAATTTAAAACATAAACCCCTCGTTATTTAGCTGGAGCCCCCTGAGAACTGTCCAATCAGCCCTATGTCTGGTCGATCACCTGAGCGGGGGGGCGTCATCGGGCGTAATCACAGTAAAATCATGTGATCCTGCTACAAATACTCCCCCATAGAAAGGAAATGCAACATCTCCAACTGAAAGACGCTATTCTATTTACAGATGGTAATTACACAAGCTCAGGTCCTTCTGAGCCGAACTTAGCAGAGTGATAGCATCGGTGCAACCTCTCTGTGTCAGGAGCCTTTTTTTTTTTTTTTTTATCCACAAAAGGATTTGAACCAGCTTTCGATTCAATTTCCAACCTCAGCCATCCTCATCACGTCCAACGCTTACCAAAACACAAAGGGAGAGGGTAGAGTGCATGCTCCAAATCTAAACTGTGGGGAGTCTGGTAAATACAAAAACATGCCAGTGATGAAGTGAAAGAATTGTAATCATGTTTGAAACAATGTTTCCGCTTTTGGATTTCAGTTAATTATTTATGTGTCGTAAATAAATTAGAAGCACAGATAACTTTGCCATCAGGTAAAATACCTCAGTTTTCAAACACATGTTGTTTTCACCTTCAGCTGCTTCCAGACATGGTATGAATACGGCATAATGTCAGGAGATTATTCGGAGAAGCGAAAATGTCCAAGTGAGAAGCTCCAAACCTAAAATAACCCTGATAAGGATTCTCAGCGAGCTAGTGGGCGCGTTGGTGAGGTTTCTAACTTGTGACTGAAAACAAACATCTCAGGATGTAAAAGCAGTGACATACACACTGAGGATTAAGTTGTCAAGATAACTTTATTGGATAAAGGCTGACACCAGCGTCGATGTGCTGTTAACAAAAACACATCATCTCAGCAGCTGAAGTGTTTACCTCACATCCGGACTCCTCCAGCTGCGCCATCTCTCACCTGAGCGCTCTGGAGTTTTCTACGTTGTCGTGAACACGTCTGAGCAGAGAAGCTCCGGCTGCGTTGTTCGAATCTATCTATTCAGTCGGAAAAGAGTATAATAATAATATTTGATTAATGTCATAAAGCATGAGGTTATTCTTTCTACCTGTGGACCAAAATGGGCTTTAATTTACTTGGACCATTATGTTCATTAGCACTGTCAATGTGAATTTCTCTCCCTGACTCCCTGAAACAAGTGAGAGGGGCCTCCTCTCCTGTCAGCTTAATCCTTGGTGCAGTGCAAATGTTAAGTTCCACCTAGAATAAATCAGACAGGAAGACAATAATATGGAGAATGGAAATTGCAACTGCAGCCAGGATGATTTAGTGTCAGATCAGGTTAGTTTTAATCATAAAAGGCCGATAACACCAATCCTCCGGAAAGTAATTTAGAGACAAATTTCAACACGAAAACTGTGGTTCTTGATGATTAAATGAGCAGCTCCTTATCAAACACTGGTCTATCGTCGCGGATTATTGCATCGCTACATCACTGCAACTCCTAACGTTTGGAGAAAGATATTTTATGAGTCTTCATTTAATTGCCCTCATTATGACAGACAGAAATATGCTACAAAGATGGAAATTGGTGTTATTTCAGATGAACAGCTGGTTGTTATCATTTGTGTCACTGTAGTTTGTCAAACTACCTGAGGGTTTCATACAGCTCCATTTACCGTGCTCCAATACACCACCTGCAATCGCTTGTACCGGATTTAGAGGGACAAGTGGTTAGTTGCATTTATCACATGTCCTTTGGGCCATTTCTTCATTGATCTACTTTATTGTTTTATTTTAGTTGCTCTCCATTTACATTCGTCTTCCCTTTTTCTTAAACTGAATCGATTTAGGAAGAGACCTCCTGTTCGCTGTGAGAGGATTTGTTTCACTTCTGTTTATAGACAATCTGGGGCTATGAACTCACATGCAGCACCCTCGTATCTCAGTCAGTTCACCATGCGCATGTTCCCCCATGCATCTGGCATGATGTGTGCCATTGAGTTCACAACAAGCTGCTGTGAGAACAACCATATACAACAGCAGGCTGGTTGTGGTCTGTCTACGCTTCGTTTGGTTTCTCCAGGGCTGTTATTGCTTCGGTTAATCAAGTTAAATGCATTAGTTACGTATTTACCCAGCATGCCGTTGCTCATCATGCACTGATCCTCTTGCAGAAACATCTCCTAGTTGAATCAATGTTGTCCTGTGTATTATCAGAGGGTTTTTCACACTGACACACAAACCACAGACCCCCTGCCTCCAGTCCCCTGCTCAGTAACCAGCTTTAATCTGTCATTCAGACCAGTAGTTTTGTTCACCACTGAGCAACCACAAAGATGGCGAACCTTGAGCCGAATCCAAAGTCATGTTAAGCACAGTGTGATTCGGCTGCAACATGCCTGCCCCCCCGCTATCTTCATTAGGCACCGAGAGCAGCCAGTGGAATCAGCCCCATAGTGAGAGCAGGAGTGGAGTCACAACAGTGAAAAGCAGGGACAGCAGGGTTTTAAACGCTGATGGTCTTTGATTCTCTTTGTAGATCTTGATCAAGGTTGTTGCATATTAAGGCACCAGGCGGTCACTGGCATAGGGAACATAGGGGAACATCTGTAAGAGAGAGAATGACCCCATAGGTCATCTGTGCAAGCAGCTTCTCACCACCCACAGTTATCTTCAAGGAGGTGAAGAGTGGGTTGAAAAATCACACAACTCTTACATGGGTTTGTTCACTGTTTCAAAACCAACAGTCAGCTTTGCTTCTTCTGTCCATTACCGTTCATCACCTATAACTGAGTGCTTATTATTGTAACAATGAAAACATGGATTTATTTTAGCCTAAAATACCATCTTTTCCAATATCTAGCCATGGACTCTTATTATCTTAACCACTAGAATGAAAACAGTTGTATATGTCTGCAGTATGGATTGTGTGCAGAGGTACTGACAAGCAAACCACGCGGTTGATAAGTTGGAGGATTTACTGTCTCAGGGAAATCCCTTTTATGATTAAGAAATCACATGTGGATAGTTTTTATATATAAATGCCATTGTCTGATCTCACTTTTAATATTGGAAGACACTTGATAGAGATGAAACATAATCAAAGCCCAGATCCTCAGGGTTTTTTAGAAGTGGGAGTAAGAATCTGTTTAAAACACAAATAAAAGCAAAGTATTTATTAATCAGTGGGAGTAAAACAGCGAGATATCCAAGTTAACTAACAGTGTGTTATTAGAAGAGCGTTTTCAGTGCTTCCATGGTGAAAGTGAAGTCGGTCACTCAGCCATGATCATTTGGATGCTTGACCTCAGACCTTCATCCTGTCGGAGCGTTGACCTATCGATTGCCGTCGGTTTGACTCGAGGGTTGCTCAGAGTAACCACTGAACCCAAAGTGTGTGTCAGTGTGCGTCAAACAAAGTGCTGATCGGATCATTGAACAGCGACCGAAACGCCCCGCATACACACACTATCAGAATAATCCAGTAATCACACAAACAAGCTCACATCGCTGGGACTGGTGCGTTCGCTTTTCTAACCTTCCACAAAATGACTGTCATCAATCGGAGTTACTGCCTCGCACTGTGCATCATTTTCACTATTTGACCAGTTTTTGTATCACTTGTGTCTCTATGACCGCCTGCCTCGACTTTGGGTGTATTAAATGTTTTTACATCCAGATATGGAGACATATTGCACCAACATTGTTTCTATCATACTGACAGACCATTTGTCCGTAATGGCCTTTGGACCTTAAACAAATAATTCACCTCATTAGCCAAATATTCCTTTGGCTGAGATATTATATAGTATTCAACCATAAATAGGTTAAATCATGTAAAATAGTTCCAATAACCCTCTCTGATCTGAACTCTGTGCAGAACCACTTCAAAATATCAACCAGCTGCAAAGATGTTTGCTGAGAATGAAACAGGAGGGAGATAGAAAAAGAAACTGACTCAGTGGATGAAGGAAGACAAATTTCATTTAACTTCAAAGCAGCTAATAAGATAATTGCACATGTTGCATTTTAATCGACTCGGGAAAACTGTGTAACTCTCCACGCAATTTGGTCATAGTCGTGAACAATTTAGTGAGTCTGGTGCGTTTAATGTCATCTAACTTTCCAAAGTTAATAAATGAAGCAAACCTTAAAGCTTGTAATTAATTCCACCGTATGATTTGCTCTCCGTCAGTTTAAATGAAGAACTCAATGGCCTCCGTCTCACTGTCACAGTTAATGTTAACACCACTCGAGACCGTCGCACTGGGCCAAGAACACGCGGCCCCCTGTGCGCCACTGAAAGCTTCACATACATTTTTAGAAAGCCCGGTTGACCTACTCTTTATGCATGGGCCTCGAAAACTTGGCTCGCTGAGATACGTTGGCAACAGGAGTATGAATTGGGATTCCACACTTGGCAGGAGAACTTCAAATGTCCTGCCTCCATGCACTCAGAGACTAACTGTGGAGAGCATTCAGGCTAGTATCAGCCACGCAGTGATTCCCATGATTTACGCCACTAATCCTCAATGCGTTATGAATTGGTGTCTGTCTTTTTTCAGATTTCACATCAGGATGTTAGAGAATATGAATTGAATTTTGTTTGAAAGTCATGTACAGTACGTACTTTAGAAGTCACGGTTTAGTCATTTGGAGCGAGACCTGTGGACCATGCACAGATTCACTGCGCTCATCATTCATAGATCTTAAGAATCAGAAAATCAAAAGACTTTACATCTTACAGTAGCTCACACAGCAACGAGCTCATCATTTAGCTCGGCTCCTCCGCCGTGTCACACGTGTGTCAGTACAACAAAAGCTCCAACTCTTTGTTTGATATGACATCACATGAGATTTCCCGCCAGCAGTGATCAGTTTATGTTTCCCACGGTGACACATGCAACAACTCAAGATACAAATCTCGACTATGTTCATCCATCAAGCTCTACGCCCCCCCCCCCCCCCACGTGCCGCATACAGGCACCCCTACATGCTTTCAACATACATGAGTACCCACAACCCACTGTTCAAACTCCAGTTCGACTTTGCTGTTTTGTGTCTGTTTCTCATACATACTAAAATATGCATAACTACATTCTGTGCATTGTGTCTTTTACATGCATTCATACCTGCTGCTGTTAAACTGCTTTTGACTGTGGGCTTCCTGTCTTTTTGTGTCTGTGCTGCGGTTCTGTGTTGTGTGCAGTGTTATTGGCTGATGTTGCTTTTCAATGTGAACAGTTTGCTTGTGTATTTCTAACCCATCTTAAACAGTTGCAAATACACACACCGCACACACAGCCGAACAATCTGGGTCACCAATCATAAGAACTGTATTGTGACTAAAGGACATATACTCAATACAAAAAGGGGATCGTGTAATCGTCTCCCTCCAAGTCTGCAAGACTTTTGATAACACACATTTTAACACTTCAGCGTGTTCCACATAATTGGTACATTTTTTTATAAATATAAAACAATTTTCTTATTTCAGAAGCATCTGAACTCATTTTGGGTTGGGAGTGCGATGTCTGGGTATGTAGATAGTTTGTATCTATGATGGAAAATGGATCAAGTTGCTCAAAGTCAAAAGGTATAACATATACTGTAGCTACTTCCTGATGGTGTCTGAGGCCCATTGCATTCACTACAGGGGCAGATGTATGACTTCAACCTTTCTGTCTGATATGTGTTCTTTAAGAGGTTTAAATGAAAGAGCTCTGTCGTTGGCGTCTCCGTGAATTCAAAAATGAGATTCTGTTGCTGGATATAATCAAAAATAATCGTATTTACCAGCGTCAGAACTCTTCCATGACAGATATAACTGTGGTTTTGACCATGTCTGATATCTGAGACTTAGCACGAGAAGAGCCGGCTCTCCCTTGTGTCCCATCAACTAAAAACAGCCGAACTCTCATTTACTGAATTGTTATGAAAGGGAATCGCCGGCCTCCTCGTTCTAACTCCAGATAACGATCTGTGTCTCTGTGGCTCAAAGCTCTCATACTCTGTCCAGTGTTTTGTTTTTGTAGATAAGTACACTGTGTTAAGGGGGGATAGCGAGTGAGAGAGAGAGAGAGAAAGAGAGAAAGAGAGAGAGCGTGTATGGGAGAGAGCAATAGAAAATGCCATTTAAACATCTCCCCTTTCCAGGTGTGTAACGACTGTGTGAATGTCTCTCTGAGGACACAACACAGAACGACCTGCTTAACTGTGTGCGCTGACTGACTGCCATGTCTTTCTTCTCGCTCACCCCCCACCCGTCTGTCTCTCCAATCGACTCCTCTCTCTCCTCCACCTAACCATCCCTCCATCTGCCTGATCTTGTCTGTCACTCATCACTTCTCTTGTCTCCGCCCGTCTGCCGTTTGTCTGCCTGTGTGTCTTTTCGGCCTCTTGTTTCTTCTTCTTCTTTCTTTTGAATCCTCCCTCTCACATTTACGCAAACACCCAAACACATGTATATGAATTACTCCACACCTCTCTCTCATCAAACCTCTCTCTTTCTGTCTCTCTCCTTCTGTCCCTTTTGCCCCCCCACACACACACACGTTCACAAAACACACACTCACACCAGACACAGGCAGATGGCCCATCTGTCAGGCAAGCTGCCGACCAGTGCCCTCACAGCCAAAGCGAGCGCCCCCTTGCCCTGGGCGGTCAAGCCCAGAACCAGGGACCCAACTCGGCCAACACCAACGCCCCCACCGCCACCCATTACCAGCCCCCAGCATGCTGCGACATTCCCTGTGCCCTTATCGTGCAGCACTCCTACGAACCCGCCAACCCCTCCGAGCTAACACCCAAAATGAGAATGACCACCTTCACCACAGCACCGCCCACCCCAAGGTTATATATACAATAGGAGATAAGACTAAATCATTGGTTAGTAATGCCTGTCAGACAGATGTTACTTGTAATGTGATGATATGAATAATGATGATGGAATTAGACAAAAGTGGAATATCAGGTAGTGAGGTTCATACTTCTGTGTTCAGTGTAGCAAAGCTCTCTGCTTACGTACCTCTTTCATATACTTTCATGTACCTGGGATGTGCAGCGATGCCTTATTACCATTAGAGGGTGCTGTCTTCCTATCTAGAGGAAGACGGAGCATCATCTTTGACCAGAACAAGTCAAAGTTACATGTATTTGCAGGTAAAATCCTGCGGTAAAGTATTTATTTTATGTAACATAAAGATATTACAAATGAAGCCACAAACCAGTTTATGGTGTGAAGTTGGCTTTGTTCTCTAAGATAATGCCTTTGCAATAAACACAGCAAAATTATAGAGATGTATATTTAAATACATTTCAGGCATCTAGATTTAAAACTGTGTTTATGTCAGTTTCGGTTACAGTCATTAAGTTGGGTCAGTGTTCACATATGTAATGTTTCAGTGGGTTTTAAAATGGCAGGAATCCTAGACGCAGCCAGGTCCGAGACTGTTCCCTCCCTCACACTTCCTTCCCTTTCAATCCCTCCTACCACTGCTCTGCTTTCACACACGGCAGACTGACCATTTGTGATTCACTCTTCTCTTTCGCCCTCCTTCATTTCTTCTGATACCAACCAAAACCTTCGAACCCCCCCTCCTCCTTCAAACACTTAGTGTGATTATGATAGTGTCACGACACACACTAGCGCCCCCTCGTCCTCCCCCTCCTCCCCCCGTTCCCCCAGCCTCCTTAGATGGCCACCAGGGGCCCACGCAGCTGGTCCCCTCTGTCCATGAGCGACACACAGAAGGGCCAGTGCCCCGTCCAGAGTCCCCAGACCCGAAGGACACGGTCAGTAAATCTGCTCTTACGCCACGATGAGGTGACTCTTTGCCTTTACCGTGAAGAAATTCAAAACTCAGTACCCCCCTTACACCACCCACCTCCCTCCTCTGAGATCCTTCAGATACTTCCCTCCCTCCGGTAAACCCGTTGTCACATGTTTTGAAAATGCAAAAGAGCAGTAAAGGTTTTTGGAAATGCTCTCCAGCATCTTTCTCCCACCGTTCACCTGAGCCGCTCTCCCTCTCTATCCTCACCTCATCCATCGCAAGCCGAGCTCCCTCTGCCCAGCCGCCCACTTCCATTCCCCTCCAGTAAAAGCATGAAACACCTCTCACTGAGTGTTGCCATCTTTTAGACTATGTGGATAAGTAATGTGTCATATAATAATGTAGTCGTATAATGTATGCTTTGTAATTTGTAAGTTTCATTTACCTAATGTAAGTCAAGTTAAAGCTTAAGTTTATGTGTGTGTATAGAAGTGGTCTTGTTAAGATTGTTAAGTTTAGATTGGAGTTAGTGATGAATTGTATGGAGCCTGACAAAAAAACAAACAAATTCACTTGAAAATGAGAGGTCGATCTCAATGTGGATTGTTTTTGGGCCAGAATGCAACACAGGTGACAAGGAAAATAACTTTAGATGAGTAATGTACTATTGAGCGTTCAGACTGGCTTCCATAATACACACCGTGTGATCACCAGTGTAGACCCAGCACACCGTGGAATGGCAGCGCACACAGCATGAGGTTGCGGTGTGTTTCCTGTGTGGATTCCAGATGATCTGCACTCCCTTTACTTTAAAACCTTGTAGAAGTGTGTTTGTGTTTCTCTCTTTCAATATCCTGACCACAGCTCAGAGTGTGCTTCTCTATCCTTCCCTCCATCTTTCCCCTACTTTCCTTTTGATCCCCCACCCCCCCCCCCCCCCCCCGCTTCCTGTCACATCCCTGCTTCCCTTCCATCACCATGGATTTACTGCTTAAATTCTGTGTCAACCCTCGCTCTCATCCTCACACCACTGCACTTACATGTATAACACCTTTTTTATGATTGTGCCAAAACATTTGTTTGGCCTCACAAATGCCGTCTTGCCCTCATCGTATCATCATGTGCGTTGTCCAACACCCTTCTTTTACTTTCACGATTATCCTCACTGTCCGTTTACTCTGCTCTTTCCCTCTTCCCCTTCTCCCTTCCTTAAACACTGCTCCTGGATCTTTCTCCTCTTCACTTTTTTTCCAATATCCTACTCCCCACCTCATTTCGGTTCCAATTTCCTTCCCCCGCCATTAACCTCTCTTCCCTTCTATCATTTACCATCACTGCTTCTTTCCTGCCCCTCCCCACCTGCAGGACGATAAGGAGATCGACTTGGAGCACCTACACCGCCGGGTTAACAGCTTGTGCACCGAGGATGAGAGCCCCCATAAGCAATTCTCCACCTCTTCCGTCGATTTAACGCCCCTCGACATGGATGCGCTGCCAGCTGCGCGACAGGCCCTCGAGCAGATCAGCGATTTCCGCAACACCCACATCACAACCACCACCTTCATCCCCGAGCAGATCCAGACCCTCAGCCGCACCCTCTCTGCCAAAGCCGCCGCTGGATTTTCCTCTGGTTTCAGCAGCGGCGGGGGTGTCCTCCAGGACCACCGGACTGGGGTTGGCCCTTTCAGGCAGAGGGCCCCCAACGGTGGCTTCTTCCGCAGCCCCATTAAAACAATGTCCTCCATCCCCTACCAGCCCACAGGTCCAGGACCCAACTTTGGATATGGCAACGATCCAGACAGGGGCACCTCCATATGAGGAGTCGCTAAGAATGTGGTCGGTTCAGGAGGAGGAGGAGGAGAAGGAAGAGTAAGAGCAGGAGGTGAGGTGGTTAGAGTCAGTCACGGGGTGGTTGAACAAATACATCACGGCTAAGGATAGAGATCTGTGTACATAGGAATCTCTCTGTTTTATATGTGAGGAAGACGACGGGGGTGGAGCTCTGCTGGGGCATCTCCTGATCCTCCAGCAAACCAAGCTGGTGAGGTGCCAGAGGGGGAAGAGGGAGGGGGATCTTTGCTTTATTGATGTCGTTCTTGTGATTGTTTAGGGGATTCTTTTGGGAAATAAAGGGGTGTGAAAGGGGATCTTATTTTTTATAGTTTTGGTTTTATGGCATGAGGACTGCCTCATGTGAGGGACATTTGCTGAAATGACCGGACTCCTATTACTGTCTGAACCCCAGCTCGGAGGGTTCAGTTTCTACGACTCTAACGCGAGGAAATACTTCATAATGCTTGTGAGCTCTCAGGCTGGCATTGGTGGAAGACTGGCGCGGGCTTTGGCCAAGAAGCAACCACAACCAATTAGCAATTTTGGGGCTGTTATTTTATGAAGGTATATATAACCACAGTGTTGTCCGTAGCCCTGGGAGTGCACACAGGAAAACCCTTGTAGTTTTGAAAAGGCCCCATCTCAGTGAATATTGGAAGAATCCACTTCTCCGGGTTTTCTCTGCCTTTTTGCTATGTGGGAGTCCATTCTCGGTTTTCTCGTCTTCTCCGGTGTTGTTCCTCCAACGCCTCGGGTTCTCGACGTGTAAGTATCTCCAAGACGGTGTCAACACAGTGGCCTGACTAGACCTAAGACTTTACAGCTGAACCCATGCTGACACAGTGATGGTGCGTCGCTCTGAGAACTGTTGAAATGCAGCGCAACAGTACGACACTGTAGAATCACCAACCTGGTGCATCGATCTTAAACTACGTCTGCCATTTTGGTGCATCAGCCTGAAACTCTGACCATTTTGATGCACATTAAAGACTCTTTGTCAATTCCACTGCACTGTACCAGTGCCCACAGACCTGTAAGTGATTGTATGTAGAGCTGACCTTTTTCTTTTTCTCACCTTTAATGTGCTATCTGCTTTTCGAGACAAGGTGAGAACCTCGAATCAGACTCTCAGAGGGATAGTAAAAGGGATGTTACAAAAAAAACTTCTTAAAGAGAAAAAAAACACACATAAAAGACGAGCCGAAAGACTTCAAAAAGCGTATGCTTATTATATGTCTTTTATTGAATTTTGTTTTTGAAAAAAAAAATAGATTTTAATGCGTGGAATGTGTTTTGGTCAGGAAGTACAAAAAAATAACATTGTTCTGAGCTGTCTGCTTGTTTTTTTTATTTTCTTCAGCAAACTTTGAAAAACTGCTAAATGAGTGATGTAGTCTCTGGGTTTATTGCATAACTGTCATTCAGACTTTTACTTTTGATTTCCTTTTTTTTCTTTCTTTTGCTTAATTATAGTCTTGCCATGGCCTTGGTGTTTAAAGATAAAAAGCTAATTCTGTAAGGTCATGTCCTGTTTGAGTTCATCGATCACTTCTTATCAGGTTCGAGTGGGGAAGCAGAGTTGATTTTGTGTTAAGGAGAAGCCATTGCAACAGCATCTTCAGTACAGGCCTTATATGTTGACTATAGCGAGTCATACCCTCCCAACACCCAATTTATCACCATGTACATTAAAGAGCAGCGAGTCCGTGGCTGTACTTTCGGGGTCATGGGAATGTCACCAACAGTCAATGGCCATTGGAACCCTGTGGCTGCCTTTTATGAGATGAGTTCAAAATATACTTCTATTTCATATCTGTAATGTTAAGGCGACTGTTTATATACCTTGTTTTTTTTTAAGTGCCAATTAATTAAACTGAGACCATTTAGGTGCATTTTGGGGGGGGGGGGGGGGGGGAGTGGATCGGTACGTTAAGATCATTAAAAGGTATTTTGTGGATTTGGGGGTCAAATGGAACCAAACCTTTTTTTCTTTTCTTTTTTTCACTAACACTGTATTAATAATTGATAATGTTAGTTGTTTAGGACAAGTTTTCAGTTTGTTATCTTTAAGAACTAAAACCGCAAAATTGTCGCGCATAGAGAACTCAGTTGAGCCACAGTGTTATTGAAGCAGGCGTTCTTAGGCATCCTTTTCTTATATTAGGCTACAGTATGGCTATTGAATGACAAATAGGACACAGACATTTAAAAAAAAGTTTTATTTAGTATAAATGAGAGAGACATTATAAAAATGTATATTTTACATGTTTATGCTATTTTTGTTTAACAAAAAAGAAAAGAGTATATCATGATGAGCTTTAGTGTTGAGTTCAGCGGTCACATCACTGCGTGTGGTTTTCCCGTGTCCCGCCCATGGTCAACATAAAATACACACACACTTTGCTTTTCTCACGTCATCCTGAGTTCATCTTATTATTTGCTGGCTAAATAACAAAAAGTGGCAAGTCGATTAAAAAGAGAGCATGCACAAACTTGCTGTTGCGCTATCTGTTAACATTTTTAATTTCATACATAGAACTACAGGATTTAATTGATAATTTTCAAAAGTTTATGATGTACAGTATTTAATATAGGCCTATTTTGTTGTATGTGTTGCATATTATTCAAAAACTGAACAAACTGGGGCCTCTGTTACAAGTGGCAAAGCTTTCTGTGTATAATTTGTCTAATAAACAGGTTTTCTACAGTGGGATCGTATTTGTTGTCTTTGCCAAAGGTGGTGAATTTCATCAACAAATTGTGATTGATAACTACTGTTACACATTGTTGTTATTCTTTGTGATTCAGGGGCTCACTTCTGACATTCAAGTTTTTCCTCACATCACCCCCAACATCTGTGACTTTAAAGAAGAACTGTCCATGGAGATAAGATGTCACACCTTCCACCTCACAACTATCACTTCCTGTTCTTTCTGGTGACCCGACTATAAACAAATGTAATCTTTGAACAATATTACCAAATTTCCCTCATGGTTCACTCCCAGTGGATGTGTCCTGTCAATGCTTTTCCACAAGTAGCTCCATTTTTGCTGTAAAGTTGATCCAGACGTCAGTAAGTAGACGTAAACATGCTTGAATCAAAGACGAAACAAGGTTGCTGTAGCCACAATGATTTTTTTGTCATGGATTCTGTCTCTCTCCTTATATATTATCATTAATTTATAGACGTGTTTAGTTAGACAGCCATGGACGATTGGTGTGTGACGTCATAGAAGAATCCAAGGTCTTTAGTTTCAAACCTCTGACAATGATTAACCAAGTCTTTCAGCGATTTGTAAACTCGCATCTAATTTTGACATTTTAAATATCTATGAGCCAATTGATCCGGAACGGACAGTATTGATAGATGCAGGGGGGCTGTCCTTTAATTATAGATTAAATGTATTTTACCTACTTGAAGCTGCAAATCATTTTCATGAGGAAATACTTAGTCAAAGTTCGGTAATTTGGTTTGAATTTGTGATGATTTTCTTTTTGTGAGGAATAGATTTTTTGTTCAAGCATGAGCTGAGCTTTTGTGTCTTTCGCTCTAAATCCCTTCAAAGGCCTGTGTGCCGCTGTGAACAGCTGGAGAGAGACACTGCTGCTGCTGTCAAGTTCAATGGAGCACAACGTTGTAGTAGCCTGGTGTAACCAGACGGGGACGCTGTTTAGCTCCCCTGAGTTTCAGAGATATCCCTGAATCTCAGTTTGTGCACTGTTATAAGGTAAGTGAAAGCCATTTGCCAAATATTGGGAATTAATGGAATAATATATACATTTTTAGATGTTTATGGATAATTAAATTCCATGTTGCACCAACGATTGACACCCAACTTGATTTGAAGCAGCATATTTTTGGAAGTCAGGGGAGAGATCAGTTATCGTTGACATTGGTCAGTCTGAGTCATTATGATAGTTTCTGAAATGTCCCCAGATTCTCTACCTAAATTCTCAGTCTCGTCGTTTTGTGCAGTGATTGTTCACCTTCATTTATAATCCCTTGAGGGTCTCTGGAAGCAACAATAGAAACCATTTTTCAGTGGTGCAGGATTAAAGCTTTTACTTTAGAAAAGTTTAGCAAAGCAAGAACACAGAAAAAACTACGTGTAAAAATGCTACTCTCAAAATTGTTTGTAGTTGTTTAAGTACTTTAAGCTAAATCTAAGTATAGAAGAAGTGTTTTATTGATCTTATTGTTTCCTTACATTTATTATTATTCATTTTAATCAATAGCCTCATATCGTATTTTATAACATATCTTAAATGTTGATCTTCAGCGTAAGTTGTAAATAAAGCAAAAGTAAAGGTCAAATGTATATTTATATCAATACTTGTTACTTTTTTCCAATATTTCCCTCTCGAGTTTTCTCTGCTTGAGTACTTTGCACTATGTGAAAAAATGTAATTTCTCTTATATTGAATTAAGAAACTGTCAAAGTTAGAGAAGCTAATTTGAGAGCTTCATATACAGTTTAGGAGTAAAGCGCTTCATCCGGGTATCAGACGTGTATTAAAAGTATTGGTCTGGAGTTACAGTGAAGTTTTTGCACTAAAGTACTTCATCGGAGTATCAGACGTGTATTAAGTGAGGTACAGTGATGTTTTGAACTCCCAGCTCTCCTCGCTGCTTCAGCCTCGTGCCCGTCGCGCCTCTGTCTCCCGGGAGACGGGGATGAGAAGCGGCAGCACGCAGACTCCTCTCCCCCCCTCCCTCCTCTCTCTCTCCATGCAGGAACCCCCTAGGCGTGACCAATGGAACATAGAGTCTCCATTGTGACCGCGACACTTTAATAATCGCCAGATACAATATCCAACCTGTCGGTAGCTTCAGGAGCTCTGCCCGGCCCGTTGGACTGGGGGGCTCGTAGGTGGGAAGAGGGGGCGAAGGCTCGGCGCCAGACCTCTAACCCACAAGACGTCCCCGTGATGAATACATGAATAAAAAATAGAAAAGGCTCATGTCTGCTCATCTCTGAAATTATGGGATTCCTTCCCATAAATTCCGCACAATATCCAGCTTCTCTATAGATTTAGATCGTGCAGCGAGGCCTGCATTTCTAAGCTTTCTTGATATATGGACTACTTCCTGTCAGAGTAGTGAAGTTAAATTGAGACCGCTGCTTATGAGGTCGATTTCTCTCCTTTAATTTGGGACACCAGCCACTAACAGTTGCTGCCTTTGATCACTGTGCGTCATACATTGGGCTACTGTAAGAAACCCGTTGCTTATATCCTTCTTATCCTAAATCCACCGTGGCAATTAGGTTAAATAGCCAATTTCCACCCAGCAATTAGTCCATTGTTCATTTGCCAGGTTATGGGCCTAAAGTTTGCATCTCGCTAAGCATGGCTGCTTTGATCAGTAGACTGCAGGTGATTTCCTCGACAGCTATAATTTGTCCAAACTGAATTCTTCCAGTCTAAACCACCTGTCCTTTTCAACTCAAACGTTTAACTAAGAGATAAGATAAGATTTTAGTGGGGCTATGTGAAAATAAAAATAAGAAGGCCTAAAAGGTGTAAAGTGCATTATAAATAAAATAAAATATTAAGTGTATAGAGAATCGGTGCCTATATGAAAAGAACAATGTAGAAACGACAATAAAATAAACAAGTTACATGAGACAGTGAAACTTATACTAAACAAAAGTGGCAGTAGGTAGCGAGGATAAAAGTTATTACACATGATATTGAAATAATATGATAAAAAAAACAGGATTGATACATATTGCACATTTACATTACACAAATAAAATAACTTATTATTGTAAAGTGAACATTAGCAATGGTATATGTTGTCTTGTCAAAGTTTTTGCAAGTGTGCGTGCGCGTGTCTTCTCCTCCAGCCTATTTCCAAGTTGCCAGCCGCGCGCTCCACAGGCCTGCACGGTTCTTCAGCTCAGTGGAGAAACGGTGCTGAGCGCACCAGAGCCCTGCTCATGTTTCCGTTCCCTGTGAAGACCTTTCTCCCGACAGGGCGTTCCGAGGGCCGGATCAAAAGCTTTCAGAGCCGCCTCAAAAGAAAAATGGAAACTGGAGATGATCTTAGAATGAATGAATTGACAATGAGCGCGCGAGCCCCCGGGAGCCGGAAGATTGTTTAACTTTGTTTTTTTGTTTGGTTTCGGGGGTTGGGGGCAGAAATTTGTTCAAACTTTACTTTGGCACACAACTATACATTTTTGGTCAATCTCCTCACCAACTTCTATATTTTTGTTTTTATTTAAACTTATTTCATGTTTTTGTGCTATTTGTTGTTATTAAAAACTCAAATACCGGCAGAGTAACGTGCATTTGAACAGTATTAGGGAAACATATTGTGAAGTAAATGTATCTATTTCAGTGCCCAGATAAGATAATGTGTTATACCTGATATCTCACCATGGTGTATCACATGAAATCCCTAGTGTGGGAGCAGTAAAGTCCATCCATCCATCTTTACCCTTATCGTTTAGGATGTTCCTCTCTGTCTATCTAACTATCTATCTACCCAGTCACCCATCCATCCATCTTTACCCCTTATTGTTTAAGGATGTTCTGCTCTGTCTGTCTGTCTGTCTAGCTGTCTGTCTATTCATCCATCTATCCATCTATCCAATCATCTATCCATCTATCCATCCATCCATCTATCCATTCATCTATCCATCCATCCATCCATCCATCCATCCATCTATCCTTCCATCTATCCTTCCATCCATCCATCCATCCATCCATCCATCCATCTGTTAATGGAACCTGGTCTGTGCTGATACAGACTTATCTATCAGGGGGTTCTTGTGGGAAATGTCGCGCTAACTTTGATAGACGTACCCCTGATTAGTTCAGCGACACGGAGGAAGACTCTTCGACAGTTGAGGCCAAATTGACTGACATTCAGACATGTGATGCACACACGCGCACAGGTATAGGAGCGTGCGCACGCCTCGCGCTGCCCACGCTCCTGACCTAGAACAACGCCGCCTCCCTCGTGCGTCCTGTGGGAGGTTCCCCTTACCTCCCTTTGCGTGAAACCCTCCTTGAATCGCTACGTGATCATGAACAGTCCTGCTTCGGGGGGCCGTGATCACCTCTCCCGGGTCTAACCGAGCCTTCTCATTGGACGTCAACACGCGACCGGCGCGAGGAGGGGGGCTCCCAGGCGCGTGCCGCTTTTTAAACCGACCCCGCGCCTCGAGACACCAGAGAAGCAGTCCCGCACGCGACCCATCTACCCGCACAGTGCGTGTCCTTGAGAACTTGTCTGTCCAACGCTGCAGCCGCGCCTGTCGAGACATGGAGGTCCTGAGTGTGGACGACTGGAGCAAAGACGCGCCGGAGGAGTCCCGCTACGAGCCCGGACTGACGCTCGTGGACAGGGGCAGTGACCCACGCGCCTGGCTGGCCTCGGTGCAGCCGCCTGGCACCTGTGCGGCACACGCCACTTCCCCCGACTACCTGCAGCAATCGCCCTGCCCGAGCTCCGGCTCCTACAACGGTGAGAATCCACTCACTTTGCATTGTTTAGAACATTTGGAGTAACTTCCACGGTGATCACCTGCAAATAGGAAGCACTTAGTTTTGCAGCTGAGTCCTCTGCACTGAAGTGGCTAATTAGAAGAAAGAAGCATCGTGATCTGAAATGCAATGTTTATATTGTGCAAATTAAAAACCTTGTTTTAACTAAACTTGTCTTGTCCTCTACAGAGAGCGGCTCTCCGGGGTCCTCAGGCCTCCCCAGCCCTCCCAGCTACAGAAAGTCAGCCAATAGCCCCTCCTCTTCCTCGCTCAAAGTCCGGGACCTGTGCCGCCTCAACGGCACCGTCTCCGGGTCCGATGAGGAGGCGTCCGCCAGGCAGAGAGCCCCGTCCAGCAAACCGGGCAACGGGGTCCATAAGCAGAGACGCGTGGCCGCCAACGCGCGCGAGAGGAGAAGGATGCACGGTCTGAACTACGCGTTCGACGAGCTGCGCAGCGTCATCCCGGCGCTGGACAACGACAAGAAACTGTCCAAGTACGACACCCTGCAGATGGCTCAGATCTACATCAACGCGCTGGCGGATCTGCTCGAGGCTCCGGTCTCCTCCTCCAGCACCAGCACCAGCACCAGCAGCGTGGACATCTCCAGCTCCCACTCGCCGAACTGTGACATTATGCTTTCCTCCGACTCTGGCTTTGACGGAGCGCCAGACCGGGCCTCCGCCCCCTCTGCGGCCGGCAGGACAGCCGCGGCTGTGCCCGTCTCCTCCAGCGGTTTACCCGGGACGACCTTCCGCTCCTCCTCCTCCTCCTCCTTCGACAAGGAGTTCTCCGCCCTGATCGAAGAAGCGATGTGCTCGCCCTCCCCACCTCCCTGCAGCCGGCCCGGCGGCTCGCTGGCCGCGGCCGGCGGAAGGAAAGAGTCTCCCCGGAGCGACGGAGAGTTTTCCCCGCACTCTCACTTCAGTGACTCCGATGAAATAGCGATGGAGCTCCACTCGAGCGAGGAGGACGACCTGTCAGAACTGAAGCTGCCCCGCCACCACCTCCACCGTCTCCCTGTGTCTTTCTGAATAATTAACACAATGAAACACTTTTATCAAAGCTCCACTCCAACAATAACATAAAGTCCACCCGTGTCAATCACCTGTTTATCTGCTGTTAACAAAACGATTTTTTAAAAAGATAATCGAAATTGGAGCTCTTTTCCAAATAGCCATGTTTAATTTTTAACAATAATTCTATTTTATCAAGTTGATGCATATAGCCTTAAGATTATTTTTTATGTGATAAAGCCCTAATTCGGTTCTGCCAATAGATAAATTGCCTATAATCTCCAGTTTCCATGGAGACGTGGCTGGAAGACCCCTCTGCCATGTCGCGTGCAGCACTGCCACGGGTATTCCCCACGTCACTCCGACCAAAAAGCTGTCTTACACAAAATCACCTGTATGCATAATTGTTTATATTTGATCATGTTAAAAAAAACGTTTTTTGTTTGTGATCTATGTTTGTATTTGTTTGTATAATGTATTTCGTTTTGCAACTTCAAAAGTTCATGATGTGCACTTTAAAAAACATTCGAGCCAGAGGCTTGAGAAATATGCGATTTCATTTTTGTTTTGTTTTCAAACCACAAACGATATTGTTTGGATTTGTTCGATAGCGTAGTGCTGCCAATTCACACATTAGCCTTTTTAACGTAGCCATCACTGCTGCCTTCTTTTGTATTTTCCTTTTTGTATCTTCAGATGAACTCGTGTGTCTTTTGCTTTCACTGGATGAGATTAACTGACATGTATTTATTGCTGCGTTTCACTTGATTTGCTTTTTTTTATAACTCCATTGTGGAATTTGCTGAAACGAGCTGTCATTTTGCCATTTATTGTTATATTAATTTTGATTTTTGGAAATAAAAAACAAATGAAACGAAATCTACGTTGTCTACGTTGTGCGTCCTACACGATAGGGTAAAGATGGATGGATGGACTTTACTGCTCCCGACTTCATGTGATACACCAGTGAGATATCAGATATAACACATTATCTTATGTGGGCTCTGAAATAAATACATTTAATTAAAATATGTTCCCTTAACACTGTTAAAATGCACGTAACCCCGCCGGTATTTGAGTTTTAGGTTACTAACTGTCATCAAATCACCACAACCCCCATAAAGGCCTACATATTTCTTAATAAAATCTGACTGTACGTTTCCATTTAAATATCTATATAAAAATGATAATAATGATAGTTATAATACAAGTAAAATAATAATAACTAACAACAACGACAACAACCATAACAATAATACGTGACTTATGATATTAGCAATAACAATAACAGCAAAACAGTTTGTGATATAGTGTGGATGTGAATTTATTGAATTAGGACCAAAAATGTAAACAACAGAAGAGGTGTATGGCCTCTGTCTAACTAGCATTGATATCAATAATAATGATAATGCTAATTGTTTAAATAGATATATTAATAAAAACATTAAATGTAAGCAAACAGAAAATATTTTTTGTATTATTTATTGCGTTGCTACCACAAAGTTTGCTTATCTTCATGATTGTTATAAACTATAAGTCACAGTAAACTAACATTTCAAGGGTTTAGGAGCTTACTGAGATGAAAACTTTGTTTTTCCTTATCATTCTCTAGATAATAAAGTAAAGAATCAAATTTCCTGTTGGATCATGAAGATAACATAATGTGAAAATATACTTCCAACCACATAAGTTACGTGTATTTAACGAAAACTGTCAACACAACAGAAACTTCTAATTTATCGTATACAAACAACCGAGGTGAAACGTGTCCAACACGCGCTCGCTCGCCATATGCTGCAGGTGCACGCGCCCCCTGGCCTCCACAGTGATTGAGTGTGAAACACTAAAGTTCGATGTTTGTAACTTCGACGCATTAAACCATCAAACTGTGTTTTTCTTTCTTTGCAACAAACTTCTCCACACTTGTTTTTGTTTGGTGCCGAACTGTTGCCACGTCCCCCTCCTGGCGGAGACCGGATTTGCTAATAGGGAGTGCGCATTAATTTCAGCCTTTTGTTGGAAGGCTCGTGGGCCGAGGTGTTGGATGGCCTCAATGAAGCACGCGCTGTCAGCTGGTGAGCGCTCGCGGGTCCCCACCGTGTCCCTGAGGATTTGAGGGAACACACTTTCTCAACTGAACACACACACACACACACACTCTTTCTCTCTCTCTCTCTCTCTCTTTTATCACTTACACGCACTGTGTCTCACACGCACGTAAACTCACTCACACAAGTCTCTCTCTCTCTCTCTCTCTCTCTCTCTCTCTCTCTCTCTCTATTACTCACTCACACACACACACACAGACACACACGTCGCACCCCCATCCTACCTCTTTCTTTCCATTCTTTCATTTATTTCTCTCTCCATCAACTTAAACACACTCATTCTCTTTCTTTCTCGCACACACTCACACATAAACACACGTCGGTACACTTCCACCCTGCTGCCCCTTTCTTTCCATTCTTTCATTTAATTATCTCTCCATCACTTCAAACACACTCACACGCACACATGTATTCTCTCTCTCTCTCTCTCTCTCTCTCTCTCTCTCTCTCTCTCTCTCTCTCACTCACTCACTCACTCACTCACTCACACACACACGTCGGTGCACTTGCTCCCTGCTACCTCTTTCTTTCCATTCTTCCTCGAACCATGAACTCAAACAGACACGCGCACGAAGACGCTCACACAAACACAGTTTTTTATCTCCATCCTATTTTTGACTTATCTACAAAAGGAGCAGGTTACAAAGAAAAAAAGCAAATAGCTGATTATAATACATAATTGATGCATTTACCTGATGTACCTGTTTGCTCTCACTGCTCCGTCCCCCACACCCACTGTTGTCAGCCAATCACAGCCCATGCCCCTCCGCTCCCCTCTTCAGGGCAGGGATATAAAAGAGGGGGAAATATAATGAAGATGGCGTGTTGAATTATTAACAGAGTTTATGCAGGTGGAACTGTATCTGAGTATGATCACACAGCCATCTGCATGAGTTCGTGTTGCGGTGAAAGGTGATCAAGTTTCCAGGCTATGAAAGGGATGATGCAGAATCTGTGTAAGGAGTAGATGTTGTTTACGAAGAGGAGATGTCACTAAGTCACTTATAGTACCGCTTATTTCTCCCTGATCAGGTTGACAGATTATAACTCACTTTAAGACTACGTGGGGTCTTTAGAGTATGCATTATTCTTATTTTTTTAAAGTCTGAAATAATGCTCATTTTATATTTGATAAAGTAGGTTACATAATGTAAGGGTCACTAACAGGCTTTATGTATTCGTCCATTTGGTGGTCCTGTGGAAAGTGGGGGGTTAAAACAGTTGGATCAACAACAGGTGGGATGCAGGCTGAGGTTTCAATGTTTCACCTGCATTAATTATTAAATACGCACAGACGTTATGAAAAATAACAATAGTTGTGGAGCTCTGGAAAAGATGACCACATGATGCTGTTCTGAAGACACATATGAATATAGGAGTTGTTCATCAAAGTTATAAACTGACTTTGACATATGATTCAGATCCAGCTCTTGCTTCGTTGCTCAGGATCCTCATAATATAACAATAAACTTAATTTATATTGTTCTTTTCAAAACAAAGTTACAAGGTGCTTTTAAGGACAGATATTCTTACAGCAACAGAAAAACTCAGAAGTTCATTAAAGTATGAAGAGGAATTTATTTTGAAATAATTGTGCAACAAACTCAATATAAGACAGACTAAATACAAATGTGAAATTGAATATGCTCTATAGCCTATGCAAAGTAAATAGTTCAAAACCTGTTGAAAACACCATAGGGAAAAAAACTAAACTAATCATATATCAACAGTTGTTTTATGCATATACAATAAACCTGTGTTGATCTGAAATCTTTAGTCATGAGCAGCGTTCAGCATGTATCAAGCCTCTTTAGTCATGCTCATTTCAATAAATTAATTCAGAATATGTGCATTCCACAGCTTCCTTCCTCCTTTTTTTTTTATGAAAAGAAAAGCACTTGCATTTTGTATGAGATATGGAGAGCGGAGCTGTGTGCATGTCCAAAAAGCCACAGGTCTCTCTGGGGACCCAGAACAAAAGGCAGAACTGGGCCATAGTCTCCATCTGCTGTCCCAGAGAGAAAGGGAGAGAGGGCGAGAGGGACGGAAAGAGAAAGGGAGAAAGAGAGAGAGAGACAGGGAGATCATGGCAAGTGAGGACACTATGGGCAGAGAGAAATGGAATAATAAGGAGAGGGAGGAAGAAAGGAGGGGAGGTAGGAGATGACAGCAACAGGGGAGTTGATGCAAAGTTACAGAAGGAAAAGTAAGCAAGAGATGGATTGATCGATAGATATATAGATAGATAGATAGATAGATAGATAGATAGATAGATAGATAGATAGATGGATAGGGACCTAGTATTAATCATTGTGGGACACCTTTCCAATGCTTAAAAAAAGTTGATTTGAAAATGACAACTAGAGTTTATCAGGAAGCTATGAAATGGAAAACGATTAAAAGATAGAGAGATAACGTTTTTCAGTTAATTTCAACCAATGGTTGAAGGACCTATACCATCATCCCTTTGTTTTTCCCTTAAATTACCCTTCTTTTTGCGCTCTCATTAGCCACCAGAGCCCTCTATTACCTTATACAGTAGTGTAACCTATAGTGATCACACACACACACACACACACACACACAGTGCAGCTGTGACTCAATGAGCACCTGTTGCGTTGCATGCTCCAACTCAGTGATGCTATTAATTGTTAATGAGTTTCCTTGATACTAAAGGAAAAACACAGTCTAACATTTAAATGCAGTTAAAATCTATCTGATAAATTGTATTTTTGATTTATTTGGATATCTGATCGTCTGTGTGTGTATAAAATTGGTTTCATTAACCAATAATTAAATTGTTTAAAACCTCTAAATGACATAGACTACTCTAAAATGTGTTATTATTAGAGACACTCAACAAAAACAAGACGGGATCCTACTTTTATAGAGTAATTTAAGAGAAGTTAAGCTATGCATTAGCACTGCCTGATAAGATCCCTCAGGGAATCAGCACCCAGGCACAAAAAGGCCTCATATAGACACTAGAAGCGTAATCATATGATCATGTGGAAATCAAACTAATTACAGTGAGGAAGGAAGAGCCCTCGGTTCTTTTCCTCCTCAGTTGATCTGCTCTGAAGTGGAGCCCTTTCAGCTTATACTCCCCCTTTTTTACTGAGGAAGTGACCAGGACACACATGAGTCAGATGTTAAACCTCAAAAGCTCATATAATAGTTGTAAAGAAACAGTTTAACGAAGGCTAATCCTTTAATTTTTATTTAAAAATACTTTGTAAAATAAAAGGTGTATTTGAAAATGTGTTACATCAATCCTTTTCATGTAATTATTGCTTCTACATTTGTCTTAATGATCCCAGATTTCAGCACAAGTTAAAAAGTCTTAGCAGTTTCACAAAGGTACCAACAGTGTCATGTCTTTGGACAGAAATGATCGTGAGCGCTCTGCAGTGGAGAGCAGGTGGAACGCTGGAGCTAAAACACAGACCGACTTCATGCCCATCTGTTTGTTTGTTTGTGAGCAGGATCAGCAAGAATTTACTGATCGGATTTCAAAGAAACTTGGCTGGGATAATTTATTTGATGAACAAAATTAGGTATATTTAGGGGTCTGAAATCTATGAGTCTGTGAAATGTGTGTTATTTAACTATAGGGGCTTTTTAGGCAGGTCTACTAAGTAACATGCTGGATAAAAAATATGTATTGGAGCTGGGTTTGGGTAAATCCTCTGCATAATTCATATTTCGATAAAGTCTAATTTGTACTGACGTGTCATTGTTGGAGAGACAAAATAATGGCATCCAACAATTTGGTTTCCTTTTTTTTTTTAAAGTTTCCTGAAGAATTTCAGGGCTTTTTATCTTCCAAAGAGGAGGTGTGCAACTATTTTGACAAAATACATCCTGCGGTTTCTATGATGACAAGCAGCCCATCCCTTAAAGTCCTCCATGTCCACCTGCACACACACACACACACACGCACACACACTGGGCCAGTTGCACACAGCTTATACACACTGTCACAAGGAAGAAGATCATTTATCTCTGTGGCTCTCTCCATGAAAGATGTCTGTGGGTGAAGCAGGGTCTCCCAGGGCTTTGTTCTGGGCAGGGTTCAGCTCTTTGTGTCCGCCACCTTCAAAGCAAATGTACATGAACACGAACATGAGGCTTCTTGGGTAACCAGCCCATTGAAGAGCAGCACAATGGTGCTACCAATTATCCACAGTACTCAATGCTCCTGTGGAATCAGTTACATGGCTTTGTAAATGTTAGTGTGTGTGTGTGTGTGTGTGTGTTTGTGTGTGTGTGTATGTGTGTGTGTGTATGTGTGTGTGTTTGTGTGTGTGTGTGTGTGTGTTTGTGTGTGCGTGACTGCGTGTGTGTGTGTTCGTGTGTGTCCAAGTGTGGTAGATTTGCATGTTTGAGGATGTATCATTCTGTGCATGTTATTTATTGTAAATCTCTTTGGGCATTTTGCAGTGTGTGTGTGTGTGTGTGTTTGTGTGTGTGTGTCCCCCTCAGCTGTGGAGACCTCCGCTCTGACTGACTGTGCACACGTGAAAAGAAACCACTGTACGCTTCGGAAGTGATTTGGCTTGAGGTGCTTCTCCATCTTTTTCACACCTTGGAACATGAGAGGTGTGTGATAGGTTAAGAGTGCACAGATATATATTTATATATTTATGTGTGTGTGCGTGTGTGTATGTGTGTGTGTGTGTGTGTGTGTGTGTGTGTGTGTGTGCGTGAGTGTGCTTAAACACATGTGAGCAATCATTAGTGGGTCTCTGACACCTCCACACCCACAAACTCACTTGACACGGGTCATTTTCACCACACGTAACCTCGGCTGGCAATCTGCCAGATTCACATGTACAGTACAAACATGTACATATGAGAGCGAGGAGCCATATGACACTGATTGTCACTGACCGACCAGTGACAGGTCCATTACCTTAACCAGGTAACCTAACATGGTGTCAACTCCATAACCTGCACAAAAGAGGTTAGATGAATTAATGATGAAGAGGAGGAAAGACAATGGGAAGAATATGAAGTATATTCTATGAAATATGCATATGTTTCATTCAAGCTTTTTCAAGTTTATGTGAGTTTTCCTATCACCTCATGTTCTATCGAGGTTTGGTCAATACAGAATCTGCTTCCCAACAGTATTGGCTTAAAGTATTGGGAGAGTATTGGACACTGTATTTCAAAACGGCATATGACACAAGTCTTTCGCTGTATTAAAATTCTGTCTGACATTTTCCAGACTTTGCCCCTCACGCTTGAAGAAGCAGGAGGAGATTGTCCAGATCAGATGCGTTCACAACAACCGGAGAACAACACGAACATTCAGGTGAGGGGTTGAGCAGGAGGCGGGGCATGACATATCAATTCCAGCATTGGCCCTTATTGACAAAAAGCTCTTGAATCTCTCTCGTCGACATCTTCGTTTGCATCATCTACATCTATGACACCTCTTTTATGTTTACATAATCTCTTGAAATAATCCAGACATTATGCCAGAGAAAAGAAAGTGTCTGAGGCTCCGCAACTTTTATCTTGATGATGTCCAGAGTATTCACTGTGTGCGAGTGGGATTGCTGATGACGTTTCTCACACGCGATAAATGCAAACCCCCCAAAAAATACAAATATCTCAAGATGAAAAAGAGGTGTCTTTTCAAGGAGATGTCAACTTGGAAAGACATTGGGCCACGAGAGCTTTTCTTGGTAATGGCCAACACCAGTGTTGATCTCTGCAGAGGACATCAAGTCCTGCATGCTGCGTCGCCCCTCACCTGAACTGGATAGTTTATTTTTGTTTTGAATGCTTCCGACTGGAGAGTCTCCTGCTGCACTCTAGAAAGATAAACCTTGAAATAACTGACATTTTTCAGATTTCATGTCTGGATACTGCAATAAACTATCCTGGATGCCAGACGAACTTAGCCCCGCCCACAAAATTTGAGGTCGGGAAGTTCGGTCTGGTATCGCTCTGTTGGGGAGAAACTATGCCCGAAGAGAAGCTGTTCGGACCAATCAAATTGTCAGGGCGGGCTTTATACAATGATGGACAGATGATCAACAGTAACGTAATCAACCACGTCACCAAAGAGCGCTTGGGTTGAAATCGTTTTCAACAAACATGCCTGCCACTGGAGAGCTGAGATGTGTAGCTGCTCCCATTGAGTCTGTTTCAGAAGACATTGACAGCGCATTCATTTTGAAAGAGGAACAGAGAAACGCGATCAAGAAATTTGTAGATCGAAAAGATGTTTTTGCCGTCCTTCCTTCGGGATTCGGAAAAAGTTTAATTTATCAGCTGGCCCCGATGGTTGCGAAGAAGATGGGACACAATGAAAACCCAGTGGTCATTGTGGTTTCTCCTTTGGTCGCACTCATGGAGGACCAAGTGAAAGAGGCGACCGAAATGAGCATCATGTCGATGCAACTCGGCGTGCACGACGAGGTGGACATTACGGGCGGTAGTTGCCAGCTTCTTTTCGGAAGCCCGGAATCCTGGCTGCTGAACAAGAAGTGGAGGGACATGCTAGGCTCCGATGTTTTTCATGCCAACATAATAGTTATCGTCGTGGATGAAGTTCATCTAACTTACAAATGGTAAGAGAAAGTCTTGACTGTCTGACATAGTAAATAACTCACAATGTCGTGATATGAATCAAATGTTGTAAACAACTATGTTGCTCTGATTGGTTGTAGGTCTATCAAATTGAGCGAAGAGGCATTTTTTTTCCTGGTTCGGTTGAAACACGCCCCATAATCACAGCCCAATGGAGCGGTATCAGACTCATATTCTGACTAGAATTATGACAACGTCAGGCTAGCAATAAACAGTCCCCCTTCAAAATATCTGGACTTCAGTGCTTGCTGAATGCCACTATAGTAAGGACACAAACAAGTGAATACAAAGGGAAGAAAAATAATGTAATGACAACCAGGATTGATGTTAAAACCTCCAAAACGACATGAATATATATCTGTCTCGTGACCACTGGTGAATCTTCTGTATAACATCAGAACAGCAGAACATATAAATAACTTTTAAAACGTGTTGAATGCAGCAGAAGGTGTTGTATTTCCTCTACTTTCTCTTTCTTACTAAACGTTGCTTTATCCTCACTCAACTATCTCTCCTCTCCTCTCCTCTTGTCCTTCCTGCGCCCATTGTACAGTTGCCCCCGTGGATCTCCTTTCAGCTAGAAGCCCTACTCCGGTGAGGGATACAGTATATTGAAGGTGATTTTGCATGTATTTGATTCCACCTCCTTTTCATAATGGCTGAAAGCCTGGCCTCCATGCTGTCCCTCCTCTCCCTCCCTGTCCTGTCCAGTTCCCAGGGGACCCCCACTCTCTCCCGGGCTGGCCTGGGTGGAGCGGCCTCAGAGTGGGGCAAGTAGGGAACAGACAAGGGTATCGCTTACAGTATCCCTCCCGCCCTCACACAGCCCGCAGAGCTCAGACAGCGACAGCACACCCACTCACCTCGCCTGTCTCCCTCTCTCAGCTCCGCATAGACACACACTGGTGCTGGTGCAAGCTCACATGCACATCTTCTCCTCCATCTTACCAATTAGAGATACATGTCCTATCGTTTTCACCCCACTCTTTTCAATCTGTCCATTCAGCCACCGATCCGGGAAGGAGGAGGGCCACAATGGAGTTGTGGAAAGCCATTTCTGTGCGCTGAAAAGAAAGCAATTGAGATGTGGTGACTCAGAGTGACACAAGAATTTAGAAGGAGAATGGCACAAGTGCATTTACAGGGACAAAAAAGTTGTGGTAATGGTTATCGCACAGGTAGAAACACACACACACAGACACACACACACATACACACACACACACACATGCACATTATTACCTAACCTGGGCTCCAGTTTTGTCATCACACCATGTGCTTACACACTACAATACTAACACATCTGCAATTTCATATCAGATGGATATTCACATACACTGAGCATGTGCATGCAGGTGTAAACAGGAAGCAGATGATCTCCTTTACAGATGCTTGCTTAGTTACAGAAATGTCTCCAAAACCAAACACTGGTAAAACGTAAGAGCAAGAATGTATTTTCTTCGACCAACAAGGAAGTGAAACTGTTACTGAAAGTAAGTGTTAGCTACTTTATTCTCTTACACCCGGGAGTCGAGTCGTGACTGATAAGAACCAATCAGGAAGCAAATATACCTCGGTGCTCTAGAACCAGTTGAATTGAAATGAACAGTGATGCGATTTAAGACTTAAGGCTGATTCATGCTTCTGCGTCGAATCTCTGTCTTGGGTGCACATGTAGCCTACACACACATCGCCAAGCATTTATAGTTGCGTGTAAGTTTGTGTGACTCTCGCTGCAATAACACCATCAAAACGCTAGTGGCAGTAGTTTCTGTGCTGCTGTTGATTCCTACCAGTTTCCGGTCGGCTTATTTACAAGTTCTCTGGCGTCTTTGTTTACTGCTGACCCTGGGCGAGTGTTACTAAGTGGATCGTGTTGGAGTCGGCGCTGATAAATGTTGAAGAGCAATAACTTTTCTGAAAGGCGTGGTTTGTGTTTGTTCCATCAACTCACAAATGGGGGAGAGTCTGCCGGAGATGAAATGCCACCAAGTGGACCACAGCTCTTGTGTAGTTACATTTTTTGGGAGGTGCACGTCTGGGTGCAGCATAGGACTAATCGTATGGTTCACGTCTATGTGGAGACTACGGCATAGCTTAGACACTTCGGCTTTACACTGGACTCACACACTTTCCGTTTTGTTAATGCTTGATGAAGTCCGTGACCGCCGCTTGGTTCTGGCATGATCATTATAACGACACAGCTCAATGCTCTGAACGCACCACATACCTGGTTCACGTACTACCCTGCCATGCTAGACTGTTAGTACATGACATTAATCAGACACTGATGAATTTTTATTTCAAATACACTAGTTTGTAAGGAAAATCCATATATACTGTTTCATGTCAGCATATTTGATTAAATATATACGTTCTATTTCATGTCATATTGTAAAAATTGTTAAATGTTAAGAGCATAACATTAAATCAAATGTCACTAATCTCATTTCTAACAATCCTTAATTCCTTATTCATGTTAGTCCCCAAACAACTCGACCGCCCCACTGTCACAGCTACAGGGCAGCCACTTGAAATGATGATACCACACAAATATGTTGTATTTAGGGTTACTTTAGACACAACGTTTGGTTAAGTGTGGCTTAAGTATCAAGTGGACCCCTGAGTCCTGAGGAGAAGCCCACCCAACACCACATCACCCACTTGACAGAGGAGTGGTACTATGTGGTCTTTAAACACCCCAACAATAGCTGCGGGGAATATTCAGAAACAACAACCCCACTGTTAGGTTAAAACAGCAGCGCTCTACTTCCCACCGTGAAGGAACTGGACTAACATGGATATTTTCACCATGACCGGAAATGTGAATGTGTGGGTCTGTGAACCTCAACCCGCACCAAAAATAGCTCAAATACCTGAAATCCGTTTTTTAAAATTTAATTAAGTGCTGCTTTTAAAATTGTATTATAACGATTTTAAAGTCAAATTACCCTTCTTCATCACCAACTTTTTTCATATTGAAATTGATAGTGTAACATGAAGAGAGCTAGGTGTGAACATTTCCTTTAGATGATCCTAACTCCGAGCAAAGTGTATTTGTTGTCTGTTGGATTGTAAAAGCCTCTGGGCGTCTTCAAGAATAAAGAACCCTCACTGAGATACAAGATCCCAGCAGGATAACACAGCTAATATAGCAGGACATTTCCTACTGGTGTAACGGATTAGCAAGCCTCTCTGCAGGGGAACACAAACACACAAACAATGGTGGTTTGACCCACTCTGTGTGAGATCATCCTCATATCCCACCTGTTAAATCCCCAATTGCTTTAAATCAGACATTCTCCTTTTCATCTTTTCATTTTGGAGCAAATCATGTTCCCAAGTTGCATTATTACCTGCTTCATTATCATTAAAATATACATATCATACATATTATTGGCTGTTTTTTCCGTGGAAATAACTTTATTGTTTTTTTTCAAGGGTTGCCTTCCTCATAGAGTAAATGACCCCTGTGTTAAAAATTGCCGGCCGGTGAATTTGCCAACACGTGAAATTTCCAAGCTCATTGACTTTGTTTGTTTGTAACTGATTTGACCATCCTTATCTTCCTCCTCCCAGATTAGTGCTGCACTCTGCCTGTTTTCACACCATTGAGGCCAATCCACATCCTCTTCACTGCGGGGGGGGCTCCCGTGGAGATCAGTGACGCCTCACTGACCACATCAATCATTCTCCCTCCGACCACCTCTCTCCCAGTCCCCTTTTGTCTCTCTCTGTATGTCTCTGTCTCCATATCTCCCCGTCTCGCCTACACAACTCTAATATCTGCCTCATCCCTCTTTCCCACACATGACATGGGAACTACTTATCATAAAAAGATAAATGTCGTCGTCAAGAGAGAGATTTGCCGACAGCTCCTGTCTTGTCCTTTGGCGAGGGAGTTACAGTGGCAAGTAAAAGTCTGTGAAGTCTTTGGTTTTGATTAGTTGGTCATAAATGTGAACTAATCTTCATCTAAGTTACACAAATACAATCTGCTCAAACCATTGTTGTCTTTTGCATCTACATTGAACATACTCATTCCACATTAGACTTCTCTACCCCAAGCAGTTTCCATTTAAGCTGTTAATTAGACATGTGGATCAGACTGGAGAGCTAAGAGCATTTGTCCAAAAAGTCCTGTTTCTACTGTAACCCTACAAGATCTGAGGTGAACTGGTCAGTCCTGACTGGGCCACACCAACAAGTGGATTTTCAGGCGTGAGGTGGAGCAGCCCATGTTGGTTCTTATCACCACAATCTCTCTTAACATCTTTGTGTGTGCCTTATGTGTGGGACACCTTTTTCACCGGGTAGACATTTGCTTTCTTTTAGTTTTTTTCAGTCTTGCATCTGTTGCACATTAGAAGCATCATCTACGCCCCTCACACATCGAATCATTCTGGATTTTTACAGACTTTATACTAGGAGGCCAGGCGAAGAAAATCTGCAAAAACTTGGGAGCCTCTCACTCTGAGTTCAGTGCATGTCTGCTGCTACGTTTGCACTGTTCTCCCTGTTCCAGTTTGAAAACTCAGAGTCTGCATTGTCATGTGACCATAAACAATTGAAAATTGAAATTGAAACCTACTGCTACCCCAGCATACACATGTCCAGTTCCCCATACCAGTGAGCCACTCTGAAATGATCCTATAAGGTACCTTGTTAAACTTGAGAATTCCTTTCATCTAGACACAGAGGCCTGACCATATCATAAGAAAAATGTATGTATAAATGATAATGATTTCAAAGGGTTCACTGAACTTTTCTCGCAACCGCACAGCCAATTGTCAAATGGGTGCTGTAGATCTAATAGATAAGCATTACATACTTGTTAATAATAATTCATAATAATGAATGTGTTTAAAGCCAAATTAATTGCAATTAATTTAGTTTTTTAATCATTATTCCAGTTTTCTCAGGTGAGTCTCTCCCCAGACAGAGTTTCTCCAGCTGCCACGTGTCAACCTACAGCAGCCATACGGTCTGCAGCCGAAGAAAAACTCCACACTTGTCTCCATAATGGGGTCAACTACGCAAAGTCTGTAAGAGAAGTAAAGCGACAATAGGGATCGGTTGAACTTTTACTCCCTGTATAGTAAAGGCTTTTTGTTCCTGCATTGCCCTCATGGGAGGTCACATGGTGTGACACAAAATGAAGGCCACGTATGCGTGTCCCGTGAATTGTGACAATAATATGGGCCTTTGTCAATGCTCCTATGCAATCCTAGACTCGGTTCAGGCAGAAACGCTCACGCAATGAGAGGGTTTGAGTTGATGAGTCATGTTTAGTTGTGTTAAAACCTCATCTCAGGGAAACAGGGTCGTCTCACGAGATTTTCAAATATCTCCAGGCTTTAACTTTGATAGATATATAAGTGACAGCACTAGATTTTTGAACTATACATTATTGGTCTTCCGCTCGCTTTCTAAATGAGTTTGTGTTTTTGAATCAATGTTACAGTACTTTGAGTTGCGTGCTTTGTATAAAATGTGACATTGTTCATAGGATTATATTCCTATCTACAGTATCTGTATCCCCACAATCCTGTCATACTGTCTCTCCTGCTCTTCATACCAACCTGTCTGCTCCTCATTGTACCTTGATGCTCCTTAGTCTGTGTGTCTGCCAGCCTGGAAAGGTCAGTAACTAAATGGGCCGAGCCTAAACAATGCCCTCGATACCCAGGACAGGAACAGCCAGTGTCCCACAGCCAACGTCCTGCCACCACCAACACAAGCCATGTGTGGCCAGCCCTTCCTACTCATCTTCCCCCTTCTCCCTCTTCCTCCTCGCCACACTTGCCTTCTACTCTTCTCCTCCTGTCTTGTTCTGATTTTGGCCACTTCTCACTTTTTTGTCCCACCAATCCACGCTCTCTCTGTCCTCTGCCCTCGACGTCTCGGTGTCTGTCCTTCCCTGCCTTCTTTTCCTTACCTTTCTTCCCCTCCTCGCCCCATCAGTACCCATCCGGAGGAACCTAATAGGAAATCAAAGTTTCTGGTGGAAGAATGGAGTGGGGCTCAGCGTTACCGTCCCCTGGGTCCTCCCTGGTGAAAGAGGAGTGCAGAAAAGACTCTATACTGGCACAGAGGAGGGGAAGGTTAATGCAGCAGATAGTCTTTCCCTTGCTCTCTTTGCGTGTCTCTTTATTCATTCTTTTTTCAACCAGACACACACTCGCTCCAGCTTTTTTTTTAGCTCTTTACCCTTCTTGCTGCCTTTCATTCTCACTTACTCAATGAATATACACACACACACACACACACTCAATGCATATTCACTGTGTTTTTTGTTTTTTTAACTCAGAGTGAACAGTGCAGCAGGTGAACTCAGCTACCTCTGGCCCGGTGGTGTTTGGTGAGGTTGGACCTGCAGCCTGCCGCTGCTCCATCTGTCCTTTGGGATGCAGTGTGTATGGTAGTGGAATGGATCATGTGTGTGTGTGTGGGGGGGGGGCAGCCCGGTACGGCACGCACCCCTGCCCTTCAAAGCACTGCCTATGTGTAGCAATTGACTCCATGGCCCCACTGAGCTCAGGTACTGCTGCCTCGTCAAGCATGTCATGAAGCGTTTACAAAGGCCATCCCTGTGTTTCACAACATACGGCATTATGTTTTTCATTTAAATAATAAGCAGTATATTGAATTGACTTAGACAAAGTCTCACAAACTCTCGCACCTTGATTTTTACAAATTGGAAATGTCGTTTTCCAAAAAAGCCTTTATTCAAAGGTGCTTTCAGGCATTTTCCTGAAATGTTCCACAGATGCTGTTTGTATGCAAATGTCCGTGGAGGGTGCCGCGGACATTTCCTGGAACTTTTACGCCCAGTATACAACATACAGCATGAAAATGTTGATGGTGTTTCTAACACAAGACAGATGCAAAACGTACAAAACTAAAATAATCTCAGGATGAAAAATGGGAGCCGAGTGCGTTTAAGAACAAGGGCCGACATCAGTGTTGATGTGCTGTTTATAAAACACGTTATATCTTGTATCTTGTCCTGCGTGCAAGACCCAGGCACCACCCCTTGCCTGAATGTTCCGGAAATGTTGCTGTTGTTGTGAACATGTCTGAATGGGAAAATATTCTGCTGTGCTCCTTATATGAGAAATGGAGCCCAATTTTGGATTTGCATTTCCCCTAGTTTATGTGGTCTGAAAACGGCTTATAATAATGCTCATTAAAATAAAAAGTACATATTTATTTTAAGGTCAGACAAGATAAAACATTAAATATAAGCGGAAAATAGCTCATTTAAGAACCTAATTTGATATTAGTGTGTAAAAACTGCTTTTTTGTAAATTTACTCATGGCCTCGGGGTTAAAATACCACCAAGGGACCACAACATCTCCACTTCAGCTGGGGCAGCTTCTCCGTCTTCATTGATTGCAGTTGTTCCTGTCTTCTCACTATCTATTTTCATAAAGTGCCCTCGAAGGCTGTGAATAAAAACATGAATTCCCTGGAATGCAAATAATTGAAAAATTCATGTCTATGAAACCACAGTGTTTCTTGTGGGAGAAGGAGTTTAAAATGTATTGGCATGCACATGTGCGTTGGAGTGCATATAGCTCACGAACATACATTTACGAGGTCACACATATCAATAGACTGGCAGAAAGCGGCATGTAAAAAGCGGGGGCTAAGCCTAGAATTAGTCCCGTATTCACTGTAAAGCATCAGCCTACTCTAGTTGGAGCGGCCCAGATCCTGCTGTGTTAAGCTGCTTAAACACTCAAGAAGTGGAAAAGATTAAACAGCGTGAACGCCTTGAGGCACGGAGGAGTGAAGGGAATGCTGGAGGAGAGGGCAGAGGTGGAGAGCAGCCACGGCACAGGAGCCGCAGCAGGAGGGCTCGGCAAAAGATGAAAGACATAATTTCGCCACATTCGGAAGAAGAGAGGGGAATGATGCTGTTACTGCGTCCCGATTGCCATTAAACAAATTCGGTGTCCTCCTCTCTGGTCCCTTCATCCATCCCCTCCAGTACCTCTCACTCCTCCTCTCCCCTCATGCCTGCACACCACCCACCTGCCCTCTGTACTCCCCCACACAAGAGTTCGGATTCTTGGAAGGTGTTGGGTGTCTAAAGTGTCACAACTAAACAAAACCATTTGAAAACAAAGTGGGCCGGTGAATGTGCCGGCGCAATCCGAGCCCTGTGCCTTTGTGGTCGCAGAGAAAAATGGCCTCTCAGAATCAAGGGGATGGAGGACGGGCATGGGGAGGCACACCATTTCAATCCGCAGGTTACCCCCCCTCCATCCAACCGCCCAGGCCCATTTTTACCGCCTCCTCTCCACCCCACGCACACCCACACTTCAAGTCAAATGTCCTTACAATGAATGCATTGTTTGAATAAATGCCTTGGATGTTCTTTTGTGCATCAAGAGGCGCTGACATCAAGATCATTTTGTCAACTTCACATTTCCTGTTTATGGACCATGTATTTACATCGTTTTATTTGATTTTAAAAGGCTTAGTTGTCATTTCCTTCATTTTCCAATGTGAGAAAAACCACAGATCATCAGTCTTGTCGACGCTGGTGATTATGGGAAAGTGATGCCCCCTGTTATTGTTTGTGTGTGTGTGTGTGTGTGTGTGTGTGTGTGTGTGTGCGTGTGTGTGACTGTGATGAACTGTCTGTCAATCATACTTGGAGTTAATTATTTCGTTGCCCTGCTGGGTGAGAGTGTGTGTCAAGAACTCTGACCTGGAGACTCTGGGTTGGGTCACACAGACACACACACACACACACACACACACACACACACACATACACACACACACACAGAGACACATACTTGAAGGGGTCCACCCATGTCTGTCCACGGATCGTCCATTGGCCACCTGACCAACTCGGCTCCCCACAATGCGTTAAGTGAACATGTAGGTCTTTTCTGTGCTTTCTTTTCTTAACAGATGTGTGTATGTCATTCGTCTTCCTGCAGTGTTACACTGACGACAAGTATAGGACTTTTAGTTGAGCGAGAAAATTAGCTAAAACGTGTGTGCGTGTGTGTCTGTGTGTGTGTGTGTGTGTGTAGAGAGAGAGAGAGAGAGAGAGAGAGAGAGAGAGAGAGAGAGAGAGAGAGAGAGAGAGAGAGAGAGAGAGAGAGAGAGAGAGAGAGAGACGGTGAGGGGCAGGCCCCATGGGAGATCAAGTCGTCCTGCAGACAGCACAATGGACACCCCTGGGTAGAGTTCTTTCTGTCAGACAGATAGAGGCAGGGGGCAGAAAATAACACCGCGTAACACACTGCCATTTTTCAGTGACTGGTTAAGTCAGTTAGTGTGTTAGTCTCCTGTCAGTGTGTCTGTGATGTACAGGAAACAAACAAACGGTTAATAGTTAATGGGTTTAACTTGTCCTGTTACCAGGTACAAATACTCTATCTTTCTTTGCCCGCACCCTGTCCGCCATTCTCAATTGTACAGATCTGCAGCTTTAATATGGTAACAAATCATCGCAACAACAAATAAGATCACATTTTAAAATGACATTTCACCAATTGTGGCCAGATGTTCTTACCGTCCATGTGGCATAAGGTAGGTGCCTGATTTAAACCGTCTTCAGTGATTTTTATATTTTAAGTGGTTTTCAAAGATGGTTTAAATATCCCAGAATACAAAGGCCATGTGAGCACTCCCACCAGTGGTGTAGGTGGTAGAGTAGTAGGGTATTTCATTGTATATTTATTCTACATTGACCCTAGTGACCAACATCAATTATCGAAGCCAAATAATGATCACCAACCCGCCAGGCGTGAACAAATCTTACCAGTATGATCCAATAGCCGCTGCCTCTGTGAATAAACAATAACAGAAGGCTCCTTTTTTAATCAGATCTAAACCCAAAATTCAGCTCTTCATTCTCCCACAGGAGAGAAATAAAAGCTTGTACAATAACCAGCACCTACACGTGTCTCACACCATAAACCCAGCCACACACTGTGAGCCAAATTGATGGAGAGTCACCCAAGAATGAAAATTAAAACACTTTCACCTTGTTTTTGAAGATGAAGAATGCCGAGCAAAAGAAAAGTGAGCGGGAACTTATTGGATTAACGTCCAACACAATCGCATCTGCGCAGATTTGCCTCTGTGCTGTAAATGGGATTTTTTGGCAATAACATGTCGATTAAGGGTCCGTGGCTGGACTAGTGGAGGCTTTGTGTGAGTCTGCAGAGGAGGAGATTGGATTAGTGAGGGCCGGAGTGGGAGCCCTGAGGGACACAGATTGAATACTGATGAGAGGGTCCAGAAGTAAAAGTAACATTTTACTCCACATTCAATATTTTCTTTATTTAGCCTTCTTTCACTACAAATACATCAGTAGACGCATAGTGATTCATGAGATACAGATTTTTAATGTTAAAGTAAAATTGAGCTGAAGTTTGTCGAGATAGTTAAGAAAAATCTTTGATTAATTTTAAAAATAAAAACAATATTTAATTGATAGCCAATCAAAGATGGGCAGTAATTTAAGAAATCACACAATGACAGTATCCCATTACTTTCTCTTTTGTTCCAGGAACAAGTGACATTGTGGACAACAGTGGCAAAGAGATATTGTCTGTCCTTCAGACATTTAACATCTTCAACTCTTTTTAATCTTAAAATTGTTGCTCATAATATGTTAATGCTAAGTCCTGGAAGTATTGTTAAGTTTTGCCTGTAATAAGTGGTGTAATTAACTAGTTAACCAGGCACGCCAATATTAGCAGCTTATGCTAAAGCGAATACTCAAATCGATCATACTTCAGTTGTATTTTTTATTTTGTCCCTGAATACAGGTTGCTACGATTAGAAAGTTCAAGGAGGGCATTTTGCAAACAATCAATTGGACAACACCTTTGTAGAGATCAACATTCCCACTTGGCGATGATAAAATCACATTTTTTTGTACATGCTATACTTCATTTGACTTCATGTTACTTCTTCCTTGTCTCCACCTCTGGATCTCAATCCTCCATCTGTCTTTCCCCCCCAAGACGACCAAGAAAGGGCCTCTCTGATTTCCACCTGACAAATTGTCTTATCAGTCAGTGAGCCGATTGGGGCGAATGAAAACATGACCTTCTCAGGCGGGGGTCTCTGACAGAAAACTCCAAGTACATTGATCAGGACCGATAAAAGCTAAAGGAAGAGGATACCGCACACCCACATAGAGACTTATCTCCAGGTCCGCTGATCAGCGATGATAGAGCCTTACGAGGATAAGGGAAAGCAGTGGAGTGGCAAACAAGCACCATTAGGGTTATTCTATTCATACTCAGAGAGAGAGGGAGAACAGCGCATAGGGAGTTAAGTGGCTAACAAGATCCATTAGTAGTACTAAGATCTTAAGAGTGATGGAAGGCAGACAGGCCGACTGACTGACTGGTTTACTGATTGACAGCTGTGGGTGGGGAGTGAAACAGAGAGGGTGAAGAAAAGGAGATACTTGGATTTGTTGCGAGCGAGAATAAATAAATTAACATGTGTACAAATAACTTGATCATAAAGAAGTTTTTATATAATTCATATTATATATAGACTATCAAACTTTACAGGTGTCAGAATGTACCATCCTGCGAAGAGCATGAGTGGACCTCTTCACAAGTGACCAGTTTTAGTCACGTATCCATGAGTTTGCCAAATTATCAACTTCTGAGAACTTCACCTGCCGTCACGGAGGAGGTACATCTTCCTTAGAAAGACTTAATCTAACAGATACTTAAGGAAGTACAATTATTTCATTCATTGTCTCTGTTTAAACAGAAATTATACTTTTTAAGAAACTTTATTAAAAAGATACAATAGCTGGAATAAAAACATGCCGACGTCAAATTTGGTCTACAAATCAATCGATGTGAACTATAGGGAGACGCAGCCCGTGGGTGACGACGACAGGAAGCACAAATATCATAGTTGCATGATATTGTGTTACAATGTGAAACCAAACTAATGAGATCAAATGTGAACAATCCAACAAAGACATAGACCTTGGTTCGGCCGATGATCCAGATTTCCTGGTGTGAGAACGCCATAAGGCCATTTGTCTCATCAGTTGTTGGGTTGTTAAACAAGCCGTGGGTAAATTAGCTGTTACAAATACATTTGAACACAATATATGTCGACGTAGTTGTGTCCTGGATCATTTCTTCTTATTGTCTTTTATTAGCCATGAAGGTGTTGACTACCACAGGATTAGGACTTTAATGTTGTCTTAACTGATGTTACATTGCACTGCAGCAAAAGATGCAGGTTTGACTTTTTTACTGGTTTAACCCCGACTTTTAAAAAAAAAATCTTAAATCAAGAACGGGGCCACTTTAGATACATTCCTTGTTTTGGTGTTAACACAACCTGAGTCGTTTTGTCATCTCTATTATGAGCCAAATGTATCATGACGAGCTGAACCTTGCTTCATCCTCATTGCACGTGATCCTGAAAGAAGATCAGTGAGGAGAAAAACAATAAAATAATACATTTACCAGAATTAAAGGATCAAGATGAGAGACAGGTGTAGGTGACAGTGGGAAGAAAGAGAAGGAGCAGTGGAGGGTGGAGAGTGCATGGGGATACAGTGCAAAGGGCTGGCTAACCTTTCAGATCTGCCCCATTGTCCTACATTAAAAGCATCAGCATCCATTGTGAGAGCTGGGGGACAAGGTTTCCCTGCAGACCGAGGGAAGTTAGACGAGGAGGAGAGAGGAACGAGACAGAGAGCGGCAGAAAGTGTTTTATAAATGTCGGAGGATGTGACCGCAGAGTAAGGACAAAAAGTGTGATAGAGAGAAAGAGTGGAAAAAAGAAGGGGTGAAGGTAAAACAACTTGGGGTGTGTGCGCAAGATAAACAGCCCCTCCCTTTTTACCTCACGCTTGGCTGCCCCGGGATGGAGAGAGAGAAGGAGAGGGGGAAAGAGAGCGAGAGGCGATGGGGGAAGAATGGCGGGTCCCACTAGACAGTGGGGGCTTTGTGGGCACTTATCAGAGACTGATGGCAAAGCACTGGACCCAATGAGGAGAGACAGTGAATAGAAAGCGATGGAGTGTGCGTGTGTGTATATTTGTGTGTCTGTGTGTGTGTGTGTTGGACTGGAGATATGGAAGGGATTGAGGAAAGAGAGATTAGAAGGAGGATGCAAATACAGATGAGACAACTGCGAAGGGCAAAAAGGGTCAAAGAGTACGGCTCAGAATGGCAAGTGCAACAAGCAGCAGCCCAGCGGAGACCTGTAGATCACTTTACCAGCCTGAATGCACCCTCAGGTGAGACGGAGAAGGGAGAAGGAGAGGGAAGGAGGGAGCACGGGGACAGCAACAATGAGCGAGAAGGTCAAGGAGGGGTATATGATATGGAGGGAGTGAAAATGGAAGGTGGAGGAAGGAAAGGCCCCGAGAAGATTGGGTTACACAGGAGGAGAAGTCCAGTGTCACATCCATCAAGATGCTGTTTCACGGAGATGGGGACTCTGCCGTGGATGTGGGAGAAATCAGGATATGAAGCGAAAATGGACCCAGACGAAAGAGAAGTCGTCTTTGTGATTGTTGTCGTCGTTCCTCGCTTTGTAACTCCAGGTCCCTTCTTCACTTTCCCACTCACACAGACACACACACACACACACACAGACACACACACAGAGACACACAAACACACTCAGTCAGCGGCAGCTCCCAGCGCCCTGTGGTGTGCCTGCTGAGAGGGGTCATGTCAGACATCAACTCCCGTCGCGTCAGCTCTTTTTCTCCCACAATTCAACACAGCTGAGCCTGTCACCAGGCTAACCTCCCTTCCCCCCAAAGCGGCCCAGACACTGGCCCCTAACGTTCACATAGACACAAACTCATATTTAGGATGTACACTCATGAGCCAAACTGCACGCACACACACAAACACACACACACACACATATTCATTCACATGTCTTATCAAACACACACACATTTAGATGCAGTGGCGTCCCAGTGGAGACCGACCCCCAACTGGTGTCCACCAGCAGGGGTGTTGATCCTGTGCTGACATTCCCATCTCAGTCGTATCAACTTCCCTGCCACTTTGCAGAATGGAGAGGGCAGGGCACACACACACAAACACACACATACACACACACTCGCACACACACACACAGTCTGCCAGAAAAAAGAACAACTTAACGAGTTTTTCATTCTCTTCCTGTCTCAGCTCTCGTCTCCTTAGATAACTTTATAAATTAGTTCTAAAGTCTTACTTCACCGTGTGCATGTGACTTTTTGTGCTTCTGCCGACTTGAAGCTGTTTGTATCTTCATGTTCATTATACATTTGGGAAAGTTTATGTATCCTGATCCCTCAAACTGCTGTCACTTGTGATACAGCGAGGAAAATTGCACAGCACTTTAAGGGGATTCAATGGTTGAGCAAATGCATACGTTCTGTTTGTCCACCATGGTTACGGTTCAAGTTGTTTTAGGTCTTGTGTTTGCACGTGTACATCTGGAGTCAAATCTAAAAGGAATGAAAATGTATAGAAATGCTAAGATAACTATAATTTTGTAAGCGTAATCAAGATAGGACAACCACTAATTTTACAAACTAAAATCCCTGTCAAAGATCTGTAATCAATCACATAGCTCCTAATATTGTATGTTTAAATGACAGAGATATAATTGGCATCCTTTGATGAAGCGATTGTAGACAGGAGGACAATTCGAAGGCATGCAGCGCCAACAAAGCTCAGCGCTCTGTCAGGCAGCCTGGGGATCAGTCATTGTCCCCCTGTCTTTCTGCACGTCTCCTTCAGTTTAATTAAAACACTGCTAATGTGACAGACCCACACAAAGTTGACTGCAGCCACTCATTCTGCTGCCACACAAAACAATGCAAAATAGAGTGAAAGCTTCTAGCTGAACCACATCTAAGACAAATGAAAAAGTTTATTTACAGCCACAATTATGATCATAACAATAATCCAATAATAAATAATCATCATATCAGCCATGGATGTTAAATGTTAGAATGAATAACCCAGTTTACAGCGTCACGGAGACGATGCATGAAAGGAAGAGTGTCATTTTTATGAAATAGCTGAAATGAAGATTATTTCATTAGGGAGTACAAACAGGAGGACAATGCAGAGGAATGCAGCGCTAACAAAGCTCAGTTTGACTGATGTTCTGTAAGGCAGCCAGGGAGATCAGTCATTGTCTCTCTGTGATTGGTGGCTTGTCTCGGCTGCTCCGCAGCATCACCTCCAGTAGCATGGGAATTCTCCCCTGCTGCTGTTTCTTTTTGCCTGCAGAGAGAGAGAAAGGTGGTATGAGTGATGACTAAACAAAGGTAGCACAAAAGAAGTGAAATGAGTGTGTGATAAGTTCTCTGACAGCCGATATCGAAGACGACTTGAGACGACAGCCAAAAGAAGGAGGGACCGTTATTAACTTTAGATGCTTCTATCTGTATCAATGTACGTGATGTATCGCTACAGGATGCAAACTATACAAGCTTTTGTTTTTGCACATTTATGTCTCTGTAAATGACATAATGAGACCACTAGTTTATCTATGAAGACGAGACAGTCTCTAATATATCTGTTAATCAACGATGGCTAATGAAAGTTTCCCTCTTCAGACTACAGCACTTGACTTTGTGTCAGCTTCAATGGATCAGAGAAAGAACAAAGATCTCTAAAAACCTCTCAGTGTGTTAGAAATGCTCACTTTTATAATTATTTGTACACAACTCATATGCAGCCCTGACAAATGACATTTCAAGCAACCAACTGCAACAGATAAACATATAGTACAAGCACCATGTATTGGGTTGTCTTGGCTGTGACCCCTTTAGGTAAAAACATTCACAAAGACTGCAGTGGGGTAACATGGGTTTCATGTAATGCTATGCTATGCTTTGCTGTGCTATAAAATACTGCATTTAATGCTTTTGACATAAAAATAACAATATTGTGCTTCTTTATTTATCCCCGTTTAATTCATTTAGCTCTTTGTGCCCCCCTGGAACCATCTTTCTCCGGGACTCTTCATGAGGCCAGAGGATTGAACTCCAGCAACATAGCACAGTGACAACTTGGGCATGCTGGCTTTTCAGTTTAAATTGACTTTTTTCCAGCAATGCATATTAGCTTCTATTTGAAGCTTTCAATATTCAAACTTGTCCAATGATCCCTCATCGTTATATGTTATCTCTGTTATATGATATCTTTCAATGGAGCCATGTTGTCATATCAAATCAATTGCCCAAAACCTTTGGATAAAAGTTTTTTTGTGTTGGGAAATTTTTATATTTTGGGACTGATGAATCAATATGAGAAAAGAACAAGTAGAAATACAGCAGCCATAGAGAAGGGCTTTTATATTGTCAGTTTAAATCATATTCTCTTTATACAATGACAATGGAGATATTGTGTTTATTGTTATCTCAATATAAGAGTACAGGATTTTGGGGTGTGCTGGCATCAGTGAAAGCTAATAAGCTCAAATAAAGGAAAAATTGAAAGTGTGTTCAAACCAATTACAAGCCTGTGGTGTGGAACAGGGTACACTTGGCATAAATGAAAGCAACTGAAGCTGTCAAACTCATTTAAAAGGAGCCATAAACTGGTTAAAGTCGATAGCAATAGAAAAAAGATGAAGTTATGTCTCTCTGTCATCACATCTCACAAAGAATTTCTTTGTCTCTCTCATCTCAAAGCCGTATCAGTCAGAATCGATAGCGACAATTATTTTTGAACATGAAATATGTTCTACCCTCAGAAAGAGCTTTCAAATGGGGCGGTGTGTGTGTGCCTCTGTGTTCTTCTTAGGGGGGTGTTACATCCCAGACGTGTTACCACGGTGACAAGGTGCTCCCTGCCGCCGTCGGGTCTCGGCCAAGTTGGGCGCCATGGTGACTGGGTGGTGACAGACTTTGTGACGAGTCCGCTGGGAGACCATGGTTGGGTCAAACTTAAAAATCCCATGCATACGCAGACGTGCATCCAATGGAGACAGTGACACATGCACTTGACACGCACGCTAAATGTGAGAAACTTGAGCAAGCATGATTTACAGCTGATGTATACAAAAATTATTTACATATCACATGCAATCATGTGCATGTACCGTATGAGAAATACACATCTACAGTACGCACACTCAACTCCAACCCTCTGGATATCTGTTTGTGTGTGCAAGTGTGTGTATGTGTGTATGCACACTGACATGTGGCTTTTGATAGTAAATTGAAAATTAGTTTTCAGAAGTCAAATTCCATTATCAAATGTCACAATCGCCTGTTTCCCTTTTGCAAAGGTAATAATTACAGGCTTTTATCTCAGTTATTGCCTCCAGGCAAAACATTCATTAAGTGTTGTTGCATGTGCGCCTGCTTGTCTATGTGTGTGGATGTGTGCATGTCCGCACAAACGTATACACCTACATAGTCGACATGCACGAAATTCATGACAAAACAAAACAAACGTAGGAGCAAACAACAAATGTCTATCTAAATGCAGATGTAAGACACACACATATACACAAACACACGCACACGCACAGGCACACGCACACATTCACACACATGTTTATGTATATATACACACAAAAACCTTGACCAGGACGACAGGAGAAGGCAAGGAGCCACAGTTTGAGCTTCCTGCTGTGAAGTGTCGTGACCCCGATCAGACTCTGTGTCAGTCTGCCTATTGTGCCATGAGTAGAGTGCAAACACTCACACATTCACACACACTCATGCACGCACACACACGCAACGCTGTAACTTACATGGTCTCCATGGAGATGATGGGGGCGACAGTAAGGCGGCAGGATGGCGCTATATTTTGACGGCTGGGGTGTTCGGACGAGAGGACCCCAACTTATCATAACACATTCACTGTATATAAAGGGGAGTTGCAGGTAGACGCACACGATAAGATGAGCAACGTTTGTTAAATTATATCTATGTTAATAATAATTGATCTAATGTTCACAAAATAACCGGTGACACTGTGGGGCAGTGTGTGTGTGTGTGTGTGTGTGTGTGTGTGTGTGTGTGTGTGTGTGTGTGTGTGCGTGTGTGTGTGTGTGTGTGTGTGTGTGCGTGTGTGTGTGCGTGTGTTTGTGTGTGTGTGTGTGTGTGTGTGTGTGTGGTGGGTGTGTGTGTTTGTGTGTGTGTGTGTGTGTGTGTGTGTGTGTGTTTGTGTGTGTGTGTGTGTGTGTGTGTGCAGTATGGAAGGGGGGGTGGTTGGAGTAGTTGCCATTGACTTTGACCATCAAGATGAAATGAAGATGAGGGCCACCACAGCCATTTTGAGTTTACAAAGGGAAGAAACAAAGGCATGTAACTCTCTTATAATTAATAAGAGTGCGACACTCTGTTACAATAAACCATTCAATTAAACACTTATTTCTTATGTCACACATGTTAGTAGATAAACACAACTTGTTGTTTGAGCCAGAAATCCTGGAGGATCAATGTGTGACGTCGACATCGTGTTCAATTCAAACGAAAACAAATATCAAGGAATTGGAACCAAATTCTGTCAAGAATTCATTTTTTTTCAGAAACTGGCCTCAATTTCACACAATATTCAACTCGTCCCAATCCTAATCTGTGTCATTGAAGACATCACACATTTATCATATTCCATTATTTTCTAGGCTACTATGCTCTAATCTGGTCAACTCTAATAAGTTCATCATAAATCTTTCTCTTTAGCTGCACCTCACAATAGGGCACAGAGACATAACTTATAACAGCTTGTTGTCAGTAAAACAGAAGAACTTCAGACACAACAAGCTGCCTGCCATAAGAGGGACACGAACACAGACATGAAGAAGTGGTATCACTGTCTAATCGTGCAGGTGAACCCCAGCACATACCCTTATCCAATATCAGAGAACGTGTGTATGTTGCCCCCATTCGATCAATAAATGTATGACAGTACTTGTCTCATCAGGAGAGTGTTTCGCAGAGAGATTGTGACATCTAGTGGTTGGCAAACAGAAGCAGGTGAATTTGACTAATTAACGATGAAATAATCGAATAAAACATGTATTTTATTCCCCATATAAATTACTTTTCTTTACAGTTATACTTTACAAAGCTTCTATCTAGTGATGGCGAGATGAAACTTCATGAAGCATTGAGGCTTTCCATCCAATGGGCTCACCCATGGGCCGAAGCTTCATGGCGCTTCATTTGCTCTACTGCGCCATCAAGTGGACAATAAATGTAAAACAGGCAGAGCGATTAAAATGACGCCACGGCTATGGTGTGTGAAACTTTGAATTGAATAAATTAATGCATGATTTTTGTGATGCCAATACATAAATTGTGACCTCATTAATATGGTGATTGTCTTTATGATACAATGGCGGGGTCTAAAGGGAAAGTGGAAACAAATTGGGCAGAGGGTTGTGATGTGAATGTGCTTGTGTTACTAGGAATAACATTTAACACGTAAAATATTGACAACATTTTATTCAGTTTTATTTAAAAACGTTTCCACAGTGCTTGGTTTCAGGCGGTTTCTTCTTTTTGCAAACAAATGCGCAAGTCCCACGTCCACAAAATGTGAGGGGTCCATTGCGTTTCGCTGCCCCTTATATTTCGAATCGCACGCCAAGCCCGCGACCATTTCCTGACTCAGTCACGTGGTACAATAAGAGCATTTAACCCGAGACACAGAGTTTGAGCTAAACCGGAAGTGTGCCGCGGTGTACTGTCTTGGTTCATGAGGTTAATTCCCGCCCACCGCTTGCTCTGACCAATGAGAGGGGTCGGCTCCACATCCTGCAGGACCGCCTTAGTTCGCGGGAAACCGGCTGGTATCGTGATAGCAGGAGCACAATTGAGCTGAAGACGCAGCAGATTAAATTGGTACTAGACCACTCCGCCATTAATCGATGCGCTTTAAGCCACCGAGGCTACAAACGGCGCAGTCACACACGGTTCAACGCCGCCGTCTTCGAGCTAGCGCTGCCTCCGCTGCTATGCTAACACTCGCCCGGTAGCTAGTGTGTCACGTCTGCTAACGGGAAGAGCCGCTGCTACATGCGACTGGACGCAGAAGACAGCGCCGACAGAAGAGAGACAAAGGCGGCCGCCGCTGTCAGTCGAGAAATAGTCTCCGTTTAAGATGAGCTCGTTCAATTTGGACCGTTTTCGTTTCGACAAGAAGGCGCAGGACAGCGGCTCCAACAGTCCCGAGTCGGAGAAGGAGAATAAGCCAGGTATGTTAGCGTTAGCTTCCACTCCTGAGAGCCAGATGTGTCACACATGCTATCGTTAGCATCACTAGTTATGTCATGCTATTAATATGCATCCCCCCTCCCCCTCAAACGTCCATGTCATCGTATTTGTTTTGTTCGGAGAGCATTTTTTGTTGTGTTGACGCTGGACAGTCAATTTAAACACAATTATCTTCAAGGCAGCATGGAGGTACTAGTGCTGTGTGTTAGAAATGGTTGGAGACAATGTCAACCTACTCGTCGTGCTTCCAGACCAGAATCACATCATACAACAGCGTCGTGATGGGGTCGCACGTGACAACACAACACATACCTGCTCTTCAAGTTCAAGTATGATCGTCAAGATGCATGATTTATGTGAGGCCACTTTCTGGTCTGGGTCCCTCACATAGCCACCATCTTTAATTTGTGGTTTCCTTGAAAGGAGTTAGATGGAATCCAAAGAGTGATGCAGTCATTGTATTTACACTGTAAATATTGTGTCATTATTTAATAACCCAGCGCATAGTTGCCTGGTGTCCCTCTTACACTTGTAGTTGTGTTAAATAGAAAACAGCCATTATCACTATCGGTTTGTAATGATGGACTCCTACATAACCTTTAACATCAGAGGAGGGCAGCTGAACATAGCTGCAAACTTAGCCCCGTTCAGACCTGGTGTTGACATCCAGCCTAACAGATCTGATTATAAGTGTTTCAGGTCTTCGCAAATCAAAATGCCTGAGATTCGATCTCTCAAATCGCATTTGAGACGCATGTGGCCACATTCTCTTTCCTGTGTGAAGGATCAGCGGATGTTCTCTTACCAGCCTCAGTTTAAACAAATGTGTTACCATTCTCAGTGATTTGGTTTTTCAGCCACCACCGGCATATCAACATAGACCGCTACACAATGATTGATACTTTTCATAAATTGGTTACATTGTTCCCTCAAACAATAGCTGCGTGTATATGTCCATTCAGCCTCTCCTGACTACACTCACTCTCTATCTTTCTCTCTTTTGCTCGAGTGGACAAACAGAGAAACTCACACACACACAATTAATCATTGTCATCTGATTTATGCTTAAACCCAGACTTAGTTAAGACATAACTTGGATTGCATGAACACAAATGACAAAACATGGTTATTTGCATATATTGTGGAAAATGAGATCCACACAAGTCGTCAGAGGAGACTCTTTCTAATGCCATTTCTGAACATTTGATCTTAAAACTGTCCACTTGTGATTAGCTGCCTCAGGACAGATGTTAACACCAGGTCTGAGCAGGACCATCATAACCCAATTATTGCTGTGAGAGCATCTAACCACTTGTTTTTACCATGGTTTTCAGCTCAGATGAAGCGTGTCAAAGCGTCACCAAAGTCCCATGCGCGAGGAGTGGTTTACGAGGAAGTCCTTTCTATCGACTTAGAAGATGACGAGGTCCTCTCTGAACCAAAGACCAGAGTAACAACGGCAACAAGTATGAAATCCAAGTAAGTGTCAGCTAAAATGTCACCCTTTTCAATTGTGTCACATTCATGGGTATTGGTACTGTTTTACAGTTGTGTTGCCTTTCTTTCAACAGGAATCCAATTGGGAAACAGTCAGATCATTCGGATAATGAGGAGAATACGTTGGAGGAAAAAACAACCAGGCTTAAAGAGATGTTTCCTCAGATGACGAGGGAGGAGCTACTTGAGGTGAGGCACCTTTTTAAGCATGTAACACACGAGTTAAACTCCATGGATGATGAATGGCGATTTTCAGTTCGCTGTTCTAAGCATTATTCTGTTCTGTTTTCAGGTCATTGGGAGCACGAGCACATTGGAAGAGGCTGTAGATGCCTGCTTTTTAAAGGGCTCTGATAACAAAGGTAAGAAATCTCTTTTTTCAAGAACCAAATGAAGGAGCATCCTCAGTTCCATAAAGTATAGTTGTGGAAATTTCTCGATTAATAGAGGCTTCACGATGCGGAAGTGAACAACTCTGCAATGATGCAGTGACAGAACACAATCGATTTATGCTTTCCACTATGTCCAGCCACTACATAGTTATAACCACCACTGCTTCAGAATCAAGACAAATTAACATTAAAGTCTGGTCGTCCTGTCCGTGTCGGCCTCCTCCCTTTTACAAAAACTTTTTTGTAATTTACGGCTCAGTTGTAATAGTATTAATAATTCATATTTGTCTGACTGAATTTATGAACCGCTATAAAATTGTGAATACGATACATTGAAATGCATTTTTATGCTGGATTGTGACCTCTATCATAAATATGCATTTTATGGAGGAACTTTTTGTTCATTCTCAAAGCTGTTAGGCAGGAAACTTGATGCAAAACAGTAAATCTCAACCTGGTGCATATTCAGAAAAAATAAGATTTTTTTTTCAGATGTTTGAAATATTTTGCAGTAAAGCCACAGGGCTATGCATAAAACAACTACAGCTGTCTCACTGGCTACTTTTCTCATTAATATGGAACCACTGAGATAAATGGCTTTTTTGTTTTTCCTCAGCTCCGGAACAAGACCGAAAGAGAAAGCTGGATGGATCCAGCAGTTCTCAGGACAGTGGTGAGATTCAAGAGACCAAGAAAAGGAGAACGTCAGAGGTAAGATTCCTATGTTACAACCCCTCAGATTTAAATGATAATGGAATAATATGTACATATTATCACAGTTGAAATTTTAATTTTCAAGTTTAATGAAGATTATTGTATGATGAACCTACACAGCTGCAAGCGTTGTGTAAAGATCAGATTGATTGTGTGTTGAGGCTTATGATGTAAATAGCAGTGTGACAATTTGGGGTTTACTTTCCCTGCAAAGCACACATTTCAGTATTTTCTTTAAGACTTTTACATCTTAAAACAAAAAAGGGATCTGATGAAGGTGACGATGATGCCAACCAGCCAAGCTGGGAGAAGCAGGAAGCCATGGTGAGAAGACTGCAGAAAAAGTTTCCTGACCAGGACAAGGAGGTGAGGACACACTGACACTGTCCTTCTCTTTAACTCACAAAGCCATGTTGTTATGAGATTCATTTTAGTATAGTTTGATTCCACCTTCCTAAACGGATCATAGTCAACTTAACATGACAACTGTCCTATGGTTGTGACTGAACTTGATTCAGTTTTATGTGATGTTCCACTTTAATGTTGATCAAAACCAGCTTTCCAGCCGAAATTCCCTGTAGACAGGAGGAAAATTTGCCTTAACTTTTATTATATGGTGAATAAACAAATATTGACTGTTAAGATGATGATTTTTTTTTTAATCTTTCATCTTTTGTGTTAAATGATGCCTGGGCAAAGCAGAGCACTTTCTATCATCCTTTTACAGGTGCTTCTTTTGACTTTACCATCAAACCGGAATATGGTTTTCGAGGTATCTGGAATCAGTGTATTTTGTGTTAAAGCTCTCAACCTAATTTTAGGAGCTGCGGTTGGTTCTCCAGGAACACGACTGGAATGCCGAAGAGGCTCTGCAGGTTCTCCAGATGTTCTCAGACCCAGGTGTGAACACAACTTCTTTATTCTCAATCCAGCCACCTTTTCATTGACTTCATGTGTATGTGTACTGTTAACTTTCCTATGGTCCGCTCTTACCGATTCATACTTTTTTTTTTGTTTCCTGGTGTCAGATACCAGCTTCAGCGCACCTGAGTCAGAAGAAAAGAAATCCAGCAAATCAAAGAGTAAAGACAAGTCGAGCAGGGACCACAAAGAGTTTAGGCGCCACAAAGATCACAGAGACAGTACAAAGAGGAATGGTTATGTGAACTCTAAAGACCCCATAATTCTCAGTAAAACGGATGGAGACAGTACAGATGATACAGAAGCGTCAACAGCTGACAGTGAAGACGAATCAGACCAAGAAGACATTCAAGTTTCCCTACCCAACACAAGTAGAGCTTCCACTATGAGCACGTGGCTACAAAAAGTTTCTCACCCAGTGTCTTCCTCCTCCTCTGTCAAGAAAACAACCACCTCTTCGTCCCTAAAGCCTTCCTCTTCTTCCTCCTCCTCCTCCTCCTCCTCGTCCTCCTCGTCCACTGCCCAGATGCTTTCCAGATTTGCCAGTGGCACGAGTATAGCGAGGAAACAGGCAGCAGAGAGAAAGATACAGGCGCTCGCCTCTGAACCTGTCAGTTCTGAGGGGGAAAATGACGATGAAGAGGACACATTTAGCAGTGAGTTCGAGAGCTCTGATGAGGAGCTCGATGCTAAAGGTGCCATTACGGGAATAAAGAAGGAGGTGCTCAAGTATTTCCGGGAGGCATCAAGAGATGAGCTGATGCTGATCGCCGGCTGTTCTGTTAAAAAGGCCCTGAAAATTGTGGAGCTGAGACCCTTTAGTAGCTGGAAAAGCCTGGTGAGAGAACATGTCTCAAAACAAATCCATGAAATAGATACTGAAATATTGAGTAGACAACATGCAGGTGATTCCTTTATGGGAAATAAAACAGTTTGTACAAGGTATCAATTGGGAAAGATGAAAAACACAGCTACTGACAGCATCTATAGAATACCTGGAAACTGCTATTGTCTGCGTATTGAATCATAGATTTTAGTACTCTTTATTTAGTGAATTCTCTAATCCTCTTCTAATGTCTATTGAACAGCTAAATAACACATCTCATCAGCCTTTCAACAGTCCCTTTATTTCATACATCTATCCATTATCATTGAGAAAATACCAAAGGAAATGATGGACAATAACTATCACAGGATCTCCTGATGGAATTCAATCTTTCATATAAACCAAATACATAAAACATACAGTCACACTTCATGTGTGCTTTTCCAGATCATATATATCTTGAACGTTTTAAAACTGATAAAAAATATATATTTAAATAACTTACATTTTTTATAGAACCACAACATCTATTCATGCATGCGTGAAGGGCTCCTTTAGGTATGACCTTGGTTAATATGGCAAATACAATTGCATAACGGACCAGCTCCACTCTATAGGTGTCTCTCCATGAGACAGATATTGAATTATTACTTTGATAAGGTACTTGAAACACTATGTGAACCATTTGTTCTGTCCTCTTCAGGTTGACACATTTGTCAGGGCCAATGGACTGTCGGAGCATCTACTCGTCGGCTGCAGACTTGTCCTCAGGGAGCGGAAGATGGTGTTGGGGCTCATGTCCAAATGTAAGACTATTTCCTCAAAAATGCTCAAACAAGTGACTGAAGTGATGGAGAAGGGTACAGGGGCCATGAAACAGCCCAGAATACTCAACAGCAAGTGAGTAAAATGCACATCAAATTTAATTTATGAATATTGAAAATTGTGTCAACGTTAATTCAAGGCTACTACTCTTACTTCAAATGGGTTTTGGCAGCAAACTTAGTATGGAATTTCTCAGTTTGTTGTAGTTCTTTCTTAGCAGTACAAATATTAGAACACTATAATAAAACTACAAAAATTACTAATGCTGTGTCATAATGCATGGGTTACTGTTTAGTATATTTGTTTTCTTAAATGATTACTAGATGAAATCAGGACCTATTAGAAACAACTTACAGTTTGTGTTTTTATTGGTTGTCTTTCAGGTTACAGCTGAAGCCCTATCAGTTGATTGGTCTGAAGTGGCTCCTGCTCCTGCATGAGCACAAGCTCAGTGGTATCCTGGCTGATGAAATGGTAAGACAACCAACCTCGGACCCGTGGGAAGATTTGTTCTCAAGCCCAATGGCGTACTTTAATAGACATGTGAACATCAGTGCTGTGTCAGCATCACATGGCTTTGTGTCGATATGTTTCAATCTTGAAGGTGAATAAACAGAAAAGGAGAGGGGACAAAGAAATTGTTTAAGCTCAAACAGTAAGAGATTTTTTTGTAGTTTAGGAAAGAGGCACTATGGGTAAAGTGTGTCAGGATTTTTTTCTGTTTACAGGCATTGAATATGATCTGAAACGCAGTTGTTCAAAAATCTTTTAATGCTCGTGCATCTGGCTCCTCTTTTTTTAATCTTTGAGTTTGAAAGACTCTGTATCTCATCTTCCCTCCTCTCCTTGCCTCCTCTCAGGGTTTGGGGAAAACTATCCAAGCCATAGCGTTTCTGGCCCAGCTATACGAGAACGGAATAGAGGGTCCTCATGTCCTCGTTGTGCCGTCCTCTACGCTCGGTAATAGCCTCCACAAATCAACTACTTTGCTATCTATAGTCTGCTTCATAACATGTTATGTATAGCAAACAACATATATTTAGATAATAATGTTATCAGGCATCAGGGGGTCTTATACCTTTTGGCTATATGTAGAACTTATCTATTGGATATTTAATGTCAAAATCCTCATGTTTTACCTTGCGTCTTACTGTATCTGCTCCTGGCTTCTAAGAAAGGGGACAGTCATCTCTCTGATTGTCTCTAAGAATTATAGGAATGTTTGGACATTACTTCTGTATATGTACACACCTTCCTGAATCAAGCTTGGTTGTAGCAGTTACTGCTGATGATACAGGGGTTCTATTCCATACTGTAGGTGTGTCACGAACAGATTTTGACCTTACCTTGTGTGCAGTCTTAGAGAAGTCTGTTGAATAAGTACATAGTAATAAGAAAGAGAATCAAACTAAATGAGAGAAATGGATCTAGAACAGGAAAATCAATTAATGGTTGTAGCCTCCATATAAGAAAAAGGGCAAAGCACTCTGCACCTCACAAGCTTTTCCTCACAAATAAATTGTTCATTTTTGATTTATGCTTAATTAAATATCTCTGGCTTCTAGATAACTGGGTCAGAGAGCTGAAGCTGTGGTGCCCACGCTTCAATGTTCTAATCTATTGCGGTAAGAAATCTCTCAGTAAATGTACACAATGCTGAACCTGTGATGTAATGCCTGCTGTGTGCACGAGGAATTTTTTCTTTCTTCGATACCCTGCTATTGTGTGTACAAGCCGTTAATCAGCGTCGAACTCTGCTCATGGATTTTAACGAACAAACATTATATTCTTTCACACTCTGAGCTCTTGAGTTTGTGCTCTTGTGTTCTCTACAGGATCTGTGGAGGACCGCCGCTACCTCAGACACGACATCCTCAATGACAGATCTGATTTCCATGTCATAGTGACCACGTGAGCAAACGCGCAGACCAGCCGCTTCATATGTTACAGATCATTGATGTAAATATGCTACTTGAAGACCGGATGAGGAAAGCTTGTTTGCTTTGTTTTACAGATACAACTTGGCGATAGGAAACGATAACGACCGCAGCCTTTTCCGCAAGCTGCGTCTGAAGTATGCTGTGTTTGATGAAGGTCACATGCTGAAGAACATGAGCACCTTGCGCTACCGCCACCTCATGGCTATAAATGTGAGTTCAATTTGTAATGTATTCCCCATCACAACCATTCAGTGGTCTTCATGTCTGCCATCATGTCTTTAGTTGCCTTTCTCTCTGTTTTACAGTTTGGGATGTCTCTCTGTCTCTCTCTTCCTTTAGGCCGAGCATCGTTTGCTGCTGACAGGAACTCCTTTACAGAACAACCTCTTAGAGTTGATGTCTCTCCTCAACTTCATCATGCCCTCTATGTTCTCCAGCACCACGACACAGCTCACCAAAATGTTCTCTATGGTAAGTTTGTCTGTGTGTGAAGCACAGTGAGCTCAGTTTGTAAGGCCACTCCATTTGAAGCTACTCAAACAACACTACCTAGAAATATAAGCGAGTAATCTCCCTTTATTTGTTCAGATTCATGATCATCCATGGTGGTCTTAGTTTTTTACTTGAAATTATTGTAATATATATAGTATGAAACGAAGCTACGGGACTAGTTGAGCAAAAATGTGTCTCTTCTGTTTCAATCTGACGAAAGTTTTTAATGTTTTAGAAATCCCAAGACGAGCAGAGCCGTTTTGAAAGGGATCGTATCTCTCAGGCCAAACTCATCATGAAACCGTTTATCCTCCGAAGACTCAAGAGTGACGTGAGTTGATCTTCTAAATGAAGACTTGACGTTAAAATGTTCTCTGTTTTCTTTTTTCTCTCTTCTTTTGTCAGTTTATATCAATTGCTTCTCAGCGTTTATAAAAACGTTGGTTAATACCCTGTGTTAGTGTTTTAAATAACTCGTGATGTTTCCTTCCTCCAGGTTTTAAAGCAGCTGCCAGCAAAGGAGGAGAAGGTGGAGTCCTGCTCGATGAGTGAGAAGCAGCAGGTGCTGTACGAAAAACTCTTAAAAAAACTCAAGGCCTCCACCACTGGCGAGAGTAAGCCTCATTTAAATGGCTGCATTAGCGGCTCCCTTTTGTCAATAACGACATTATTTTGTACACAAAACGGAAATTAATGCATGGTTAATAATGTCTCTACAGAGAGGGAGCTGTGTAATGTGATGATGCAGTTGAGGAAGATGGCCAACCACCCACTGCTCCACAGACAGTACTACACCACAGAGAAGCTCAAAGCCATGAGCAAACTCATGCTCAAGGTCAGTCCCTATCCATTGTCCATCTTTTTTTATTAATTCTGTTCTTAACCTTCAGTTTGTATAATTTGAATTCTTCAACCATTCAATTGTTCATTATCATTTTACTCCTTCCTCTGTATTTCTCTGTTCCCATATTTTAACTGAACAATCGAATATACATTTTGCTTTAGCTCTTGACGGTTGATGTCCCTGATGCTTGCTGCTGACATCAAACTTGTACATGCGAGTTCTCAATAAAGGTTTCAGCTATTTTTCTGCGTTTCCTTCCTCAGGAGCCAACTCACTTTGATGCAGATGCGGCTCTGATCCAGGAGGACATGGAGGTGATGTCAGACTTTGATCTGCATCGTCTGTGCCAGCAATACTCCACCATCAGCTCCTACCAGCTTGAAAACAATATCCTGCTTGACTCTGGGAAGTTCCACTACCTCAAAGAGATGCTGGCCTCTCTAAAAAACAATGTATGTACTAATGTACAGAATCATGTGTGTGGACTGTGTGCGAAGGAGGAAAAGATAATTTATCAACATTTACCCCAACAGGGCGACAGAGTGGTATTATTCAGTCAGTTCACCATGATGCTGGACATTGTGGAATTGATGCTGAAACATCACAAGCATCGTTACATCCGACTGGATGGATCTACACCCATAGCCGACAGGTCAGTTAGAGTTGGGCTTTATCAAATTGTTGATATGGTTAAACCTTTCCTAAATGTCCCCCCTGTACAGTGGGATTTAGATGCTGAAGTTATATTATAGTAAATAAGTGAAGCATAGTCATTTTCCAAGCTGTAACAAAGTAAAAAAAATGTCAAATTGAGAAAAGATGTCTATTATTTCACTTTATGAGCAGACATTAAATTGTGTCACACATAATGACTAAAATGATTTCTTCATCCTGCAGGATTGTGTTGATTGATGAGTTCAACACGGACCCTGAAATATTTATTTTCCTGTTGTCAACTCGTGCTGGCGGCCTGGGCATCAACCTCACGTCAGCTAATGTCGTGATTCTACATGACATCGACTGCAACCCCTACAATGACAAACAGGCAGAGGACAGGTGTCACCGTGTGGGACAGACCAGGTTAGATGTAATCTATTACTAATCCTCCTGTCAAAGAAATTACTTCTTTTGACTTCTAACTTCTACTTATCAGCAGTTGGATTGAAAGAAAACATTGATGTTATATTCTGAGATTTGGATGTGATCCAAATCTCAGAATAAGACCATAAACTATTAATTGCTATTCTCAGATCTCATTAGAACTGTGCTTCATGTATTAATTGACTGTAGAGACTAAACATACTTTCTTGTGTGTCAGGATTGTGAAGGTGATTCGGCTGATCAGTAAGGGCAGCATAGAGGACTGCATACTGCAGCTGGGACAGAGGAAATTAAAGCTGGAGCAGGACATGACTGCTGCTGATCAGGGTGAGGACTCGCACGCACCTACACACGCAGACCACCCTCTTTGATAATCACCCTAAAATAAGTGTAGTTTGAGATAATTAAGTTAAAAAGTGAGTTAAGTTTCTAATGTATATATAACTGATCAGAGGAGCACTACCCGTGATCGCGCTATCCTTTAATCTGGCCGTGTTAACTTTTTGAAATTGTAATAATGTCATGTATTCCGTATGATGACGACTGGTTGGTCAATCTTTATAAGCTGTAGACTGTACCTTATGTTATTGGTTGCAAAAGCTAATATCTTATTACATTGTATGATGTCTGATATTGACGTAACTTACAATTATATGATATATGATGGGGAATAAGGAGAATTACCAAGTGCTTCACAAGGTAGAGAAATAAAACGGACGAGTCACAAATTCATCAGATTTTAAAAAGACATCAGTTACCAACAGTTTCAGATAAAACTAATTTAGTCTGGGACAATAAAAGATGAATACATAAATAAAAGAAAAAAGACAGTTCATAGAAAATATTAATCACAGTAAAAAAAAACTGTCCAATAAAGTTTATCTTAAGAAAGGATTTAAAAAAGGTTACTGAGTCAACTGACCTGATTTCCTCAGACGGAGCCTCAGGGCCCTGACTACAGACACTTTGTCCCCTTTTAGCTTTCCGGTGAGTTTCTGAAACAGATGAAAAGGAAAACGAATAAAAGCAGAGGCATAATCATATTTGCTAAACTGGTGGTCGCCCCACATCTTTACTTCAGCTTAATCAGCTGATGGTAACTTTTCACCCCTTTTACGCACTTTGACCTAAAAAAGCAACATGTAGGCTCCAGGTCTTAAGCATGACATAGTGGGGCCATGTATCTTAGCTCTATCTTGTGGCATGCAGCTTTCAAATGATCTGACTTGAGATAACTTCAACATAAACTCCTGAAATAAAGCACTGTTTGTCCTTCAGGTGGTGAGGGGGTCATACCTGAAGATATGGCATCTTTACTCAAAGCTTCACTGGGAATGTGATACACAAACACATGAAACCTGAGATGTTTTTGAAAGCATTCCTTTGATCCTGGCCAGAAACTACTGAGAATCATATGCTGCAGGTTCTGAAAATGAATTCTGATTGACTGACTGTGTAGCGTGCTAGCTGTGCCTGAAACACAATTTTACCTGCTCTGAGTTTATGTTCTTACTTTGTCTATGAGACCAGTATTTACAGAGAAGGCTGAACAACAACAACTTAGCCTTTTTTATTAATATGCACTTCACATGTTGCGTATAAGATTCCAAAGTGTAGAAACGTGAAAGAAAGTGGTTTTAAGAAGCCGTTGGGTACTGAACATATAGACTGAAACAAAGTTTCCATAACTGAAGTGTTGTGAACAAAGCCTTGTGTCATATATACATTTAGATAACTGTACTGTATGCTGGTTAGGACACTGAGAAGCCTGATGAAATATTCAGAATTGTTTTATGGTAATGATTCTTTCACAATAGGTGGTGCTCTGAGAATGGCACCTGACAGTGTTGCATCCTTGTCATTCCAGCCAGTGATTTTAAAACACACTAGTTTACATCCCAATGTTTTCATTCTATTCAAAACTATTTTGGCACTTGTGGTTGCATTGCAATTTCAGCCAACTATCTGGAAAATTTACTTCTGTCCCCGTTAGTTTAATGTGTTGATTTTCATCTTTCAAGCCCAGTTCTTTTCCTGTCGGAGACTTGTCAAATTAATTAAGAGAATGTTTTTACGTTAAGTATGGTGCTTGAATTAGTTTCTTTGAGTTTTCGAGCCAAGCAACAAAGAAGATGATTTGAGGAATCAGCTGCTGCATTCATGTACTGTACAAGTGGCTAATGTGTTGTAAGTGTACAAGTGTTACTGTAAACGCTTTTACTAAGTCGTTTGTATGATTTCTAGATACCTGTTTAAACTTAATAATAAATATTGGAATAAATGTGTGTGGTTATTAGTATGGGGATTCAGCAGGAGGACCAATTGGTACCTGGATGAATTATAATGAAAGAAGTGCAGGACTTAACAAATCCTTTTTACCACTGACACATGCTCGACCAATCACGAGTCAGTCTCAGCTGTCACTTATGAGGTTTCACCCTGTTTTTATAGCAAAGACTAATTAAATCTAAACTAACCCGAAAATGTACAATTAAAAAATACATCAATGTGATATGAACTAACTACACTGACCGAACCAGTTAACATTGAGGAGATGGGCTGTTGCCAGCCACCAGGGGGACATGGAGACACTTTGCCTCATTTTCTGGAGCCATCATGTTCTCAGTCCTTATAAACGTTTTATAGGATGTATGAGCACCTAGTGGTGAAGTTGCACATTGCAACCAACTGAATACCGCCTCTCCCAAGCATGTAATATAACCTATGGTTGCCTTTTAATGTGAAAGGCCTTCTCTAAAGCCAGTGTTTGGTTTGTCTGTTCTAGGCCACTGTAGAAACAAGGCAGAATTCGTGAAACAGGACTAATTCTCGATGTTGAAATAAATGTGCTCATTCTAAGTTGAAAAAAACACATGTTTGAGCAAAAGACAATTAAAGGTCAACAGCCAAAGTATGTAGCCGTGTCTTTAATCAACATTTATTTGGTTATGTACGATGGATGTATAAGGACATTGACTTTAGTTAATAAATACAGAAACATTATTTACATAGACAACTGGTTTCTGGTTAAATTAACGTTTCCTACAAGATTAAATATGAAATGTTTATGTTCAGAGTTCAAATGCAATAATAAAATGCCAAATATATTACACTTAAACATCTATATATATCTAAATCTATGTTGAAACATTTTTACCTAACAACCTACTCAGCATGGGGGGAGTAGCGTCCACACCTAAAGCCTGTCAAGTGAGCATCACATCTGACGGTGTAGGTGAAGTAGAGAACTCCTTTACTGAGCTGACAGCTCAGGGAGTGAGCTCCCCTCTCAGGAAACAGCAGACATGTCCCAACCCTGTCATTATAGAGCACATCCCTGTCCCAGACTTCAAACCTCATCTCCTGACCCAGTTCAACAGAACCAAAATCATACGTTGCATTCCACACTGGATTATTGTCGTCCATTACTGTCGCAGTTTCCTCGTACTTGCCGTTGTAGAAGATCTTCAGGTAGGCGTCTGTTTTTGTGAAGGTGTCTGCCTTCAGGCCTGCGGCTCTGTGGATCTCCAGTCTGAGGGTTCCTCTGCCAGCCCTTAACGGACAACAGTTGTGATCCAGGTTAGGAGTCGGGGAACAGCTCTTGGAAGCAGGATGCCCCTCCTGCAGCTGGTTCTCTTTAATGTAGTCAGTGACGATGCTTCTCAGATTGGCACTGATCTGCGAGTCCTCCACCAAATGGTGTAGAGGGAAGATGGCGTAGGAAACCACATCAGGGTTGTCGTGGAGGCTGTTCATCCAGCTGCGGTATGCTTCAGATGGGTCTTGCTGGTAGAGGATGTCTGGGAAGTACCTTTCCCCCCCGATAACCTCGGTCTTGTGGGTCATGAAGCCCTGGTAGAAGCCCATGCTCATATTGCCCTTCAGGAAGTTTTCACACTTGTTGGAGAAGGAAGCATTAGCAGGAACGAAACCTAGAGCCATTCGGAGTTCGGAGTTCAGGCAGTTATTGATCTCGGACTCTGAGTAACCCTTCAGTGTGGCCAGACAGGTCCTGAAGGCAGTGATTCTCTTCACCTTTCCGCCAAGCTGGACCTAGGAAACAAAAATATTTACTTTTGGCTTTTCAGTAACTATTGTCATCCACCTCTTTGTCATTATCTCAGTAAATCACTATGAAAAGATGCATTTATTAAAAGGCGCAGAGAGAAGAGTGTGTTTCTCTGACCTGGTGTATATAGTGTGTTCCATAGGTGTCTATCAGACGTCTGTACTTGGCTCTGTCCTGGCTTGTGTTTAAACTCGGTGGGAGTCGGTTCAGATGCTTTGTAAATTCTGTACTCAGCTGGGGATGATCAGCCAGCCTGTAGCTGAAGAAACAAAGTACATGCGGAGTGCCATGAGGCAATTAGAAAATAATCTTGACCTTTTTGTAACAAACACAATAAACATTCAAGTTCAGTCTGCAGCCTTAAACCATAGTAACCATGCAGATCTATTGTTTTTCTTTTGTGTACCATTATTCCCCTTTACCTGTAGTAGGTGCAACTTATTTCATGGATGGCAAAAGTGGCCTTGTCCACGCTGTGCTGTGAACGAGCAAACTTTGCCAGGTCTGATCTGCTTCCTCCCAGCACTGCCTTGCCAACTTTGTCGAGGCTCAAATCCAGGTACCAGTTGTTGTTAACCAGGGAGTTGGAGCTGCGCAGCAGGGAGTCCACCGAGTGGTGCAGGGCACTAGAAAGCTGCTTACTGCAGCGGCTGAAGGGACGCCAGTCCAGCACCGCCGCTGGAAGCCTCTGAATCTGAGGAGAGTTAAGAATGACCGGAAGTACATGGGGATGCAGGTGTAAGAAGAGAGCAGTTAAAGGAAGTGGAATACAACAGAGCAGGAGGTGCTCTGAGAGGCCTGAGCAGTCTGTTAGTTTGACTCTACCTGTCCGTTTTGGAACCGGTTGGGACACAGTGTGCAGGTGTGGTTGTCAGCCAGGTGAGCTTTGACGTTGATGACATACGCGCCCGTTCGACGCATCCGCACCACATCGAAGCCCTCTCCTGCCAGGTTGTGGCCTGGGACAAAAGGAGCTTTTTCACACTCTGACCCAGAGCCAGTCCGACAGCCATGGACCCTGCAATCCTCCAACATGACTGACAAAGCCATTATCAACAGAATGAAATTGCTCCGTTGATTTTTTCCTGCTGGCATGGTGACCTAAATGTAGCAGAGGACACAAAGGTTGAGGAGGTTGCCAGTAAAGTCAGGAATTTAATGATAAGCTTGTGAGAGAACATTTTGTCACTTAATGCTCCCAACATGTCTCACAGGAATCTCAATGCAAGTAGCAAGTGTTTTCCACAGTTCCTTCAAATTAAAACACATTTTAACAGGTTTGCTTTTGGCAGATTTTTTAAAGCAGATGAACTATGTCTGTCACACAGTAAATGCAGATGAGCTCTTAATCCTCTCTGCTTTATAAAAAGCAGTAATCCTGCAGCAGATGTTGTGTCAACATTAAAAACGTGACAAATGCACTAAAAATGGCAAACTATGAAGAAAGACAAAATGTTACTCTTACCTTGGACTGCATTTGTTTTATTGTCCTTCAATCCGTTTCGTCGTCTTCCTTTAGGAGTGGTCAAGCTGTAACTTGTCTTCCCCTGCCAAAACGCCTGCCTCTGTTTAAACGCTCCCTCTTCACTAAGCCCATTGATGGCACAGTTCACTGTAAACGGTGAACTGCAAACTGTCTAAAGTCTTGATCCTGCTGGAATTGAAATAATGGCCGAGGGAGCTTTTGCTGTGCTGAGAGCCTGCTGGGCGCTCTCTTTTGTCCGTCCTCTGCCTCATGAAAAAAGACCTAGGAGGGAGTTCCCCTGCTTCACAGCTTTGTATCTGTCTCTCTCTCCCTTTCAAATGTTCTCTCCCCCAAGGCCATACCAATTTCCTCAGCATGACTGGTTTTGTTTTCACGTTCAAGACCCAGCTGTATGAATACCTCACAGCTGTGTGTTTGTGTGTGCGAGTGCACATGTACATGTGTGGGGGGAGGGGGATTTTTATATTGTCACGAGAGAGGAGGTGCACATTGGTCTGAGCCCTCTTTACGGGAAATATAAGTGTGTATGCACGTGCATGTGAGTGTGCACAGTACATGTCTGTTGTGAGTGAATGTGCGATCATGTCTATTTAATGTCTGGGCCTGCCTGTCTGTGTGCTGATAACCTTACCAAAACCATGAGGTCAGCTTTGCCATTGTCTATTTAAGGGTGAGGGTGGAATGCTGTGGTTTCTCAGTAAGGTCAAGGAACATTAAAGTGTCGCTCTTTCATTCAAATAGAAAGTGAGAAAAAAAGAATTTCCAGCCCTGGTTTGCTGTTATATTTAGAGAACCAATATGTACTTTGGTGCCATATGTACAGACTAGCGAGAGGTCCATTGAACTGTTTCTGCTTTTTGAACTAATGTTTACAAGATCTATTAAAAACATATACACAGCATCAGAATAAGAATCAGAAAGTATTTATTGCCAAGTAGGTTTACACCTACAAGGAATTTGCTCTGGTTATTGGTGCATACAATGAACATAGAAACATAAAAACATAAAAATACAATAAATACAACACACATAAGAAAAGTAATAATAAGAAACAATATATATTTACTCACTATTTACTTCTTATTTACTCCCTTTCTCTAATATTTATACAAAGTAACATTTATTTAGATATAAACATATCTAAATAAAATATATATAATAGATAAAAGATATAAAAAGTGAAGTAAAAAGTGAAATGCAAGATGCAAAACAGTCCTTGACCAACTACCAAGATATTATTTGGACATTTAAGACCAGAGAGATAGCAAAAATGAAGACATAGAGCCATGAGATTTTTTTTAAATAACTTTAATAGTTAATTCATAGTTGTGTATTGCAGAACATAAACTAGTTGTCTGTGAAAAACATTTGTAAATGCATTTATTTTTTACTGTACTTTTCAGTGCTGCTGAGGGTAAAAATGAAAAAAAAACGAAATGACATTGTGCATCTGGCCCTCATGAGGGCAGTATTTGTTCACTACAGCCATTGGAAATCACGTCTGCTTCCAGTTGATAATTTTGTGATTTTAAAATCAGATTTAGCTGTATCCAAGTATCTTGGATGTAATTAAATGTTAGAAAGTGCAAAAAGAGAGAGCACTGGCCTGTTATTTTACCTGCCTGGGGGGGCAGAGAAAAAAAAAGGTGAAATCAAAGCAAAAGTTCAATAAAACTAATCATGAATCAACCACGTCATCTTATTACACTTACAGTAACAGGTTTCGGGTGGGAAGATGCTACAGTTAACAGGCCTCAAGCCACTGAAGTTACTGAAAATTAGTACTTAGTTACAGTTACTAGTTACTTCTTTTAAAAATTGAATTACTTAACCAGTTACTGTATATCAAAAGTAATTAGTCACTAGGAAAAGTAACTTTTAAGTTACTTTCTGTAATTTTATTATTAAAATGTTTTATTGTGAAAATGTTACATTTTCACATCCTGTGATGACTACAACGGCGCTACGAAAAAGGTTTATGTTTTTAGCGACCCTCCGAAGAAGCAAAATGTCTTACGGTGTCCACGGTTGTTTCAAGGTGTTTCTAAAGGCCGGTGCATGCTTCTGCGTTTTCACGGGCCCGCAAGCGCAAGAGCCCTTCCGGGCTTATGTATCTCTTCTTACGTGCTTACGTGCGTCGCCCAATTTTTCTAACTATACGACAAAGCGACGCGAGCCTCACAAAACCCGCAAGGCTTGTGATTGGTCTGCCTACTACATCCCGTCCGGAGTCTAGTTCCCGGTTTCATGTCCCATAATACCGGCAGAAATCATGGAAGATTTAGAAGAACGAATATGGACCAAATAGAAGAGCACTTGGCAGAAGAGATCCGAAAGTATGATCGCTTGTATAACCCGTCACTGACTGGCCGATTTGTCCGCCAGAAACAGGCTACGAGGAGCCGCAGTGGCTATGTAAATAAACAATCGACGAAGAAGAAAGAAGGGGTCTCTAAGGTCGTCTTCGACAAAAAACATTACTCCGCCTAGTGTTCTGGCGGGGAATTGCTTTATAAGACGCGCAGCGCTTGGGGAAGCATGAATGACTTAAGGCCAATTTATGCTTCTCCGTTTTGACGGACACGGACAGATAGGACCGCCTTCTTTGCCGTGGAACGCCCTCTCCGGGCCACTCCGGGGCTCCACGGAGAGCTTTTCGGACAGCTCTGATTTTTCTAACTACACGTCGGCATGGCGGAGAGCCCTAGGATAGTCCTTGGCTGTGATTGGTCCGCTAACGCCAGCATTTCGGGACCTCAAACTTCCTGTTCCATTCCCTAAATCACAGTAAACCAAAATCACAACTACGACTCTATGATTAATGTGACAAGTGTGTTAAGCCAGCGGCGTTGTCCGGCTGACAGTGGCTGGTTAGAGCACTTACAGCATGTGTGTACGGTCACATACAGTTATAACGAACTTTCATAACGGGGCTAGCGGGCTAGCCACCATGCTAACTGCGGTGGGAACAGCATAAAAACCCGCTGACTTTAATCCCCCGGCTCTCATGACACTGTTTCTCAAACACCGTCAGGTTAGAAGCAAACACTTGGTAGTAGCTAGTATCGGGTGTCCGTGCTGACTGTGTGTGGAAGCTGGGGGGAGCTAGCTGCCTCCGTGTAGCTTCAAGCTGTTGCAGCTGTTGAATTAGCAACGCAGTTTGGAAACAAGACCGGGGAACCGCTGCGTTAAGACACGATAACAAAAGCATTTTGACCCGCTGGGTGTCAATTTATTTCAGCAAAAACTGTCGCGTCATCAACATCCTTTTTCTGTTAGTTGCCATCGTTCACTGTGTGTGAGGAGCCGGGAGGACGTAAATAAACCAGCGTGGACTTCTTCTATATACCTCATGAGGTAGGCTTCTCTAAGCTCGACTTCCGTTGCGCCAACTATTGTTCTGGTGGTGAATTGTTTTCACAACAAAAAGGCTCGTAGAACTATAAATCAAAAAGGGTCCGTCCGATCCGTCCGTCCGTAACGGACTCGGAGAAGCATATATCGGCCTTTAAAGGCCAAATTATAGTCGGGTTGCACGCATGCACGCAAGACACACAAAACACGCCCCTTTCAAGCCCTCTGGCGGCTTGCGTGCGTCCGCCAATTTTTCTAACTATACGACAAAACAACGCGAGCCTCACGCAGCCCGCAAGGCTTGTGATTGGTCAGCTTACAACATCCTGTCCGGAGTCTATTTTCCGGTTTCATGCCCCACAATACGCGGAAATCACGGAAGATTTAGAAGAATGAATATGGACCAAATAGATGAGCACTTGGCAGAAGAGATCCGAAAGTATGACCACTTGTATAACCCGTCACTGACTGGCGGATTTGTCCGCCAGAAATAGGCTATGAGGAGCCGGAGTGGCGATCTAAATAAACAGTCGACGAAGAAGAAGACGTCTCTTCTTTGTGTGTTTTGTCTTCGACAAACAACGTTACTCCGCCTAATGTTCTGGCGGTGAATTGCGTTGCAACACGCGCAACACATTAGAGAAGTATAAACCAAAACGAGTCCGTCGATGCAACTGCGTGGCCTTCCGCGGTTGCAGTCGCAGGACTATAATTCGGCCTTAAGTTGTTCAAAGTTGTATTAAGGTGTACGGTGTTACAAGGACGGCTCAAATAAACGACCAGAACATCAGTTTAAGTCTCGACCATCTTTCGGGGGATCTGCTTCACTTGTCTTCTTGTCTGCAAGTGTTCAGTTTTCTCAAAAGAGAGTAACGCGAGTAACAAACTCATTTAAATTTCAGAAATTGTAACTGCGCTACTTGATTAAAAAAAATACTTCGTTACATGCTCGTTACCGCTAAAAGTAGTGGAATTACAGTAATGCGCTACAAAGTAACGCCACTGAACACCACAGACCCTGAAGTACTCACTCAACTAGTACACGTTCACTTCCTGTGTCTGAGGACAAACCAACATCAAACTTGAGATATGAGGTTCACAAGGCAAATTTCTCTATTTGTGAGCCAAATACGACCGTGACCTTTGACCACCAAAAAGAATATGTCCAACTGAACATATGAACCAAACCTGAATTCCCTCAAGGTGTTATTGAGATATCATGAATTGGGCGAATGGATAAACAAAACTGATTATTTCTTGGAAACATCCACTGCTGTGTTTCATACATTATCAGACGGAACCAGATGGAACATCTCACCTGGCCAGATGCAGAGCGGCCTCCAGGATGTTGGAGCCCTCTTTGGCGCTAGTTTCACAAAACAGAGTGTTGTATGTCTGTTGGGTAAGATGTTAATGCCTATAAAATGATTGTGGATCTGAGCCTCTGCCATCTTCAGTTTGGCCATGAGCTCATCATTCTTATTGACCAGCGCGGTATTTTGCCTTTTGAGAGTAGAGATGTCCATTTTCTGCAGTTCAGACTTGTTTTTCTGAAAAAAAGAGAATACATCATATGACATTAGCAATTGAGATCATCGGCATTCCTTTGCTGAATCCTTTCCTTCAAAGGATGGGGTATAGAGTGTGTATTGTGAACCCTAACCCTAACCCTAACCATCCAAGGATGTCCTAAGTGATCCAGACTATACTCCATCCTATGATGAGACCTCTGTATGTATTTGAGTAATCTTCCCCTCCCTCACAAACGGTTTAAAATGTATTCACCAAATTTATTTAAATAAATCTATTTATTAAGTCTTTAATATTCTGTTCATCTGGGTGATATCAGTCTTGTGATGTTGTGGCATTCACACTACATGTTTACAGAGAAACAAAGACAGAAAGAAACCTTATTTTCAAAGGAATAACTGCACAATTGAACTAATTATGACCTTTAGCAAAGACATTTAAAGAAGAAGTTTAGTTTGTGTGGAAATAAATAGCTGAGAGCCATGTTCCCTAACATGACTGTGAGCCATGTGGTGTCTTAACGGTTCAGAAATCCTCACGACCAATCACTGTGTGTCGGAGCTCGTCAGGGTTTATAATATATATACTCTATGATTCTGCACTATATACACCCATCGATGTCACATAAATGTGCAACATCTCACAGATGACCACACTAATATTTAGTTTTCTTCAGCCATTCTGTAATAATAAAAACTTTATCATTATTAATAATAATAATAATAATAACTTACTTTCAGCTGCTTTACAGAGTAAAGACAACAAAATAAAAATAAAATCTCCCCACCAAATAAAATCAAAATCTCAACTTCAGATTAACATTTTTTTCCCTTAAAAATGCAGTAAATTAAGATGAAAGAGTAAAAATTGTGTGACAATGGCGCCCTCGAAGACACCCGGTCAGATAAAGAGAGGGATTTCAGACAAGGCTTTCATTGATAATGCGGCATTATTTTTATTATCCAGGACAAATAACAAGACAGACTCAATCACATCAGTAGTTTACTAAGTTCATGTGCACTCATTTAAACAGAATAACAGACATCTAGTGGATCAGAGTCTGCCACCTTTCATTTACACATACCTATTTAATTATAATTTATACCAGATGGTTAAATGATCAAATGACAGCAGTTATTTTTAGCATTCATGCAAAGTGAGAATGATGTGCGATATGTTCAGCTTCAAAAATATAAAATCTGTAACACAGCATCATCCTCAGCAGGAGGTCAAATGAAAGGAAATATAACACTGTGGGTAATATAATAAAAAGGATGTGTCAGAACATTAGCATGAAGCCTCATACGACCACACACTGCATCTTATACAGTATAGAGCATTTATTTAATTCAAGCAACACCATGTAACTTTTACTGAGCAATAGCGCCCTCTGCAGCCACACATGATGGTGATGATGAAGATGAAGTCACATTAAAAAGGCCTGTTCAATGGATGTTTTTACCTTTCAGACATTTTTCTTTCTGCATAAAAGCTTTAAACATTGATACACATTTCTATCTATGTTAGACACTGTCATTTCTCAAGAAAATTGTAAATATTGACATGACATATGACATCTATTGCACTTCTGTCCGTCCCGGGAGAGGGATCCCTCACATGTGACTCCCCCTGGGGTGTCTTTGTTTTTTTGGTAGTTATTCCTCACTCTAGTCGAGGGTTCAGGGCAGAGGGCGTCACACCTTTTTATCAAACCCTATGAGGCTAATTTTGATTTGTTAATATAGGCTGTAGAGATAAAACTTGATGTGATTGAATTAAACTGAAATACAACTGAATGTTGGAAATTTCTCATTATCCCCAGGTTCCTGAGTCAGAGAAGCAGCTGCTGTAGCAAATACGCAAAACTCTGTTTAGAATTCTCAGTATTTTAAGTTTTTTCTCTGAATACTTGAAATAAACGCTGGTTCTTCATAGTTCTCCAAGTCTTTTTAACTCATCTACAATTCGGCATTAGCTGTTACACACTTCACGCAGGAGATCGTACCTGCTCACCGAAGAGGGTGGCACCATTCTCCTTGTTACAAATTTGTCATTGTGACAGGTTTTAAAGATGCTATTGTAAAGTGGCATAGTGTTGCTTTAAGGTCCTTACACACTTCTCTGTGTCTCCATGTCGACAGTCAATACAGTTCACTTGCAGTAATATCTGGGAGGTGCCAACTACAAACATCAGTTTCATTTGAGGCAAACAACATTTTGTAGATGACACTTCAAACCAGCACAAGATGATGGAGGCAGCTCCACCCGGACCAGGCACCAGTCCATCACAGGGCCAAACATCCAACATTCACTTTCGTTTTAGAGTCGCAAGTTCATCTAACCTACATGTCTTCACCCTGTAGGAGGGAAACCAGTGCCCCCACAGGAAATCCCTCGCAGCCACAGGAGGGACACAGGATTTCACTTACACAGCCGTCTTTCTCTTCTCATGATCTACACATTCTTTTCACAACGTGCCAGAACCAGGCAGAGCTGATTGTACAAACCATATATCACACAGGAGGAACGAAATTGTGCAAATCAGTGTGATAGCATAATAAAGAACAAACATTACATGGTAAAATATTGAACAGTTAGGAATTCATGCTGTGCCCGAAACAAAACTTCTTTTACATAACCCTGAATAACGAAAACAAACATCTAAAATGAATGTGAAGTTGTGGATATTCTGCTGTGATCCACTTTGCTCACTTGATCCATTATAACATAAAGTAGTTGTGGTTACTGAGGGTGATGATTTGTTCCTGTTGCAGAGATCACGTCTCATTTCGGCTTTGTCAGGTTTCTGCATTTGTTTTCCTTCTCGAGTTCACATTAAGTCAGACGTGCAGGTCCAGAAATGAGTCTGATCAGGTGCAACAGGAGAAGTTTGGTTTCTTACGGGGAGCGTCCAGGCTGGGGAGCGACTGATAGTGACTCTTTCGATTTAAGGTCGACTGTTCTTTTACCTGCCTGGGGGGGGGGCAGAGAAAAAGAAAAAGTGAAATCAAAGCAAAAGTTCAATAAAACTAATCACGAATCAACCACGTCATCTTAGTACACCTAGAGTAACAGGTTGCCGGTGGGAAGATGCTACAGTTAACAGGCCTCAAGACAAGACCCTGAACTACTCACTCAACTAGTACACGTTCACTTCCTGTGTCTGAGGACAAACTAAAACCAACATCAAACCTGAGATATGAGGTTCACAAGGCAAATTTCTCAAAAAATACTTCGTTACATGCTCGTTACCGCTAAAAATAGTGGAATTACAGTAACGCACTATACAGTAACGCACTACAAAGTAACGCCACTGAACACCACAGACCCTGAACTACTCACTCAAATAGTACACGTTCACTTCCTGTGTCTGAGGACAAACCAACATCAAACTTGAGATATGAGGTTCACAAGGCAAATTTCTCTATTTGTGAGTCAAAAACGACCGTGACCTTTGACCACCAAAAATAATATGTCCAACTGAACATATGAACCAAACCTGAATTCCCTCAAGGTGTTATTGAGATATCATGAATTGGGCGGATGAACAAACCAAACTGATTATTACTTGGAAACATCGACTGCTGTGTTTGGTTCATACATATCAGACGGAACCAGATGGAACATCTCACCTGGCCAGATGCAGAACGGCCTCCAGGATGTTGGAGCCCTCTTTGGCGCTAGTTTCACAAAACAGGGTGTTGTATGTCTGTTGGGTAAAGACAGAAAATCAATAATCCATAATCAATCTGTTTATTTTACTGCTGATCCTAGTTGGTTACAGGTTATGACTTGGAAATTAAACGAAGATGATAGTGGATGTTTACCATGGCCAGTTTTTCTCCATAGCTGGTAGGAACACAGTTAACTTCCAATTCTCTGAGATCACACTTATTACCCACGAGCATGATGGGAATGTCCTCCAGACTCACGTCCTGCTAAGTATCAGAAAAACAGTAAAACTAGTTAAACATAAAGAAATTAAACAAAATATATATGTTGCTGGACGGTGAATTTATGACTGTATGTGCTAGGTACAAAAAAAAAAAAATGTAATATCAGTTCATTGTTTACATAGTGCTTTGTATCAGACAACACATAACGGATTTTCACAGGCCACAAAATACAACATGCAGGAATTTTTTAACAAGCCCACAATAAAACAACAGAACACAATCTGTGCATGCTTTCCACTCCACACTTACACATCTGCTGCATGGGAGAAAAGGGAAACAGGCAAGACCGTTTAGTTAGGGATTAAAATGAACGTGTGACAACATGTTAACATAAAGTATCTTAAAACAAGACAAACGCTGCCTTTATAGAAGGTGGATAAATTCCACCTTCACTTTAATCTGCAGAGGTCAAACACTGTGATACTTAGTTTGCCAGAATGTTTTCCTCTGAGCACCTTTATTACCTCGATCATGTCCACCCACTCTCTCACATTCAGGAAGCTCTTTTCACAGGTGATGTCGTACAGCAGCAATACGCCGTCCGCCCGCCGGAAATAAGACTTTGCAATACTGCGAAACCTGAGGTGAGGGGAGACAACAGTTCAAAATACACACTAGACACACAACGTCGATTTTTTAACTTGTGTTGGCAGAATAATTTAAGTTTTTTGCGATAAGATAAATACAAAATGTTTTGTCTTACTTTTAATGCAGCCTGACCGATATTATAAAACGAAAAACATTTCCGATAGTGGCTGTTGTACAAATTAAACAATTTTTCAATGATTCCTAAGACAATGTTATCATACCTTAATGACAAAGATTAGGTAATTGAGGTTTTTATTTCAGTTTTTTTAATATATTAAACATATGTCAACAAATCTACTTCCATATAACCGTAATTAGATTAATTCGTCTTACATAAATAAAAACTACCATAAACCATAAACTATTTCATCAATAATTACAAATAAATATAAAACACAAATATAGCCTGTTGAACTTGAATTAAGAAAAAAAAAATTCGCTAATGTAAAATGTAATCTTTAATGCACAGATTTTCTGTTTATTCTGTAAAATCACTGATTTTATTTTGACAAACGTCAAATATGATATACCTGTGAAGGACATTGGCTGAATTTATCAACGAACCAGTAAAACGGTCAGACTCTATATTTCTGGAAGCTTGCATATCTTCTTATACGCTTATAAGCTTTTGTACATATATAATAGTACATATATATATATCAAACACACCTTTCCTGTCCTGCAGTGTCCCATAGTTGTAGTAAAACAGGCTCTCCATCTACAACTAGTGTCTTGATCTGAAAATCCACTCCTGAACACACAAAAAGTCAAAATAAAACATATCACACTGCAAAACTAAAACAACTAAGGGAACATTACATTTTACAACTTCAAACAATAGTCAAGGGCTTATTTAAACTATAACCCTCACAGAAATTTGACCATTAACTACTGACTGGTTAACTATTAATCTGTCAGCTGCCACTCCCTCCAGGCCTTCATTTCTTGGAAAATATTATTTATCTGAAGTGGAAGAGGAGAGAACAAGACAATAAAGCCAGTCATGACTAAAAGAGAGTTTTGTTTCATCCGACTCACCCAGAGTTGTGCTGGAGTTAAGTTTGAATTCGTTCTTGCAGAGTCGCAGCAGGAAGCTGGACTTTCCCACGGCCGCATCTCCGGCCAACACGATCCTGAAGGCTTTCTCTGAGGTCCTGTAGCCCTGGTCAATGCTGCCCAGGTCCTTCTGCAGAGGGGACAGAGGCAGAGTGATAACACAAATCTGCACAATTAGTTTGGCTTTGACCACTTTAAAATTTCTCGTTCGTCTTATTTTCATGTCTCTTTTTCATCAGCCACATTCGGCGATGTTGAGGGTTTTATGTCTCATTGCAGATCACAATGTAGGTCACATAGATACGTTTGCTAAACGTGGCCCTGAAGAAACTGCTCAATGAAAGACAATGAAATCAAGTGAAAGAAAAAACACACCTTGATTTGTTGGGATTCTAAATAAAATCTTTAAATTTCTGAATCCTGATACTAGAGTCACTGAAATCATTAACAATATCTAATTTAATAAATATTTGACCATTACAGGTGGAGTTGGTGAAAACAGGGAACCACTGTTGCTATTTGAAAACACGCCCCTCCTTTCACTGCTCCTTCAGAAACCCCACCCCCCACATTAATGCACTTGCATTTCCGAGGTGAACCACAGATGGAATTATCCACCACAGACATTAGCATTATCTGTAAACAAAATACGGCCTCTGTGTTTACACATTCAGTGTCCGTGTGCCCTTGAAGAAGCAGACAGTCGGATGTGGTGATGTACGCGTGTTTAGGCATTTTTCTCTGGAGAATCAAAAGTCATTTCTCACCAACATGTGTTGACTTCTTCTCACTCCTCTTTTTATCTTCCCTCCCTTCTTTCTTGTCTCTCTTACCTGAACACTGATGGCGCTGAGGGCTTTCCTTGTTGTCGGTGCCGGGGTAAAAGTCTCACCAACGGGTTCAGGCAGCTTCCAGTCCAACACTGAGCTGCTGTCCGACCCGATTGCTGATTCACTGTCTTGTGTGTCTGCAGGCTGTGATGGAGAAACAGAGGCAACCGCTAGCATTACACTGAAGAAATGATATTGTCCATTATCCAGGAAACCAACGGAAATGTTGAAACACTGTCAAAGAACGTGAACATTGTATGGGTTCTTCCTTTTGTCGTGCCCCGCCCTTCCACAAAATTGCATGGGAATGTGTAACGTTTTTTTTTTCTTTTTCGCGTAATCTTGCTAATGACCAAAGAAAGGCAGATGAAGAATTAACCCCCATGTGCAGTTGTGTGTCTGTGTTGGATCTTCTTCTCGTCTCACCTCAGCGTCAGACGTTTCTCCCATCATGCTGTCATTGTTGTCGTCCTCCACCTTCTTCTCCTCTCTCTCCTCCTCCTCCTCCTCTTGACCCTTGACCTCCTGCTCAGAGTCGTAGCCTCCGTGCGAGCCTCTGAGCGTCGACAGGCCGCTGTCCGTGTAGACCTCGGGCAGGCTGTCCTCCTCGCACTCACTGCTGTCCCTGCGCTTCAGGCCTGGGTCGCACATGGCCAGGGCCAGCGTGTCACAGCTGGGCCGCCGCGCGGACAGAGGGTATTCGTCCATACGCTGACCGAACCTGAGGAGGAGACCAGGAAAATAAATAAAAACCTCCATAGGCTAATTCTGCATCCTCTAGAACAAGATGGAGGTGAGACAAGTAGAGCCTACAAACTACTACTATTATTACCCAGAGGAACCAGGACATTGTGCAATAATGTTTTATTTACATATTTATTTTTCTGGTAGTCCAAATAAATGAATACTAATACAAAACTCGAATACGTTGCTGTATCAACAGACAATCGTGTTCATGAGGAAAAAGCCTTAAATTCCAAGCAAAGCGTCTTGACTCAATACATTTTATACTGGACATGCAAATGGCTCAAACTAGATGCACCCAGTCTGAAATAAACACCCTGAACATTGCAAACACCTATATCATCCTTAATCCCTAAACACTTACTGTTAATATTCTGCTCTTGATACAACTGAAATAGTATTTAAAAGATAAACAGTAGCTGTGATAAAATAAAAAATAAAAATTGACTGTTCAGAAAATATAAAAGTTCATCATTGTGTATCAATACACTACGTGCATACAATGAGTAGAAGAGTGGCGCACTGACCTTTCCCTTAACGCATATGGGGATGTGTAGCAGATGCTTTTACTTCTGCTTCTCTCCTTAATTTCTGCACAGTTACCAGACTGAAACACACCATATATATATAGAGATTATAATGTTTCATTACTTTCTGAAACTGACACATATTCATACTGTGATTGTTTTCATGAGTATTGTAACACAATATGCCTTTTTTCATTTCAAACAAATCTGCTGGTCCAATTAATTCGTTTTTTGGGGTTGAAATTGTGTAAATAGGTTTAAGAATCAAAGCAAAAAGTCAGTTTTTCTTATTAAAAAAAACAAATGGCGTCTATAAACCCAAAGTAGGAAATAACTTAAGCCTCTTTTAATTTGTAAACAAGACCATTTTTTTTTTGTAATTGTTCAGCTTTACCCTTGATGTCCTCTCCAGAGCTGTTCTCAGGCCATCGTTACTGTCATGGAGCTTCCTGTTGGCTGTCCTATCCACACACACACGCACACACACACACACACACACACACACACACACACACACACACACACACACACACACACACACACACAGCGAGAGAGAAAGACAGAGAGAGAGTAATAAATAATGTTTATTTGACTTATTAATTTTATGTGTGTGTGTGTGTGTGCGTGTATGTGTGTGTGTGTGTGTGTGTGTTTGCATGTATTTGTGTGTGTGTGTGGGGATAGGACTTACTGCAGAATATCGATCTGACTCTCCAGGACGTCGCGTTCATCGGCGAAATGTTTCATGAGCTCTTCGTCTCTGCATCATAAATAACAATTGTTCGAATTTATACATTTGAAACGGTAAATAAAAGTGAAAAAAACATACAGAATATGTAACAGTTGTGTGTGAGTGTGTGTGTGTGTGTGTTTGTGTGTCTGTGATGAGGAGGCCTGAGTAGGGGGAGTGTAACTCGGCTGCGTCTGTTGCTAAGTAACGCTTCTGAAGAAGTTATTGTGTGTGTGAAGCCGCTCCAGGATATCCTGTTTCAGCAGTAACAAAGTGAACCCCCCCCCCCCCCCACCCCAGGTGGGGACACTGAGGTCCTCACTTCTTTTTGTCCAAGTCTTGTCTAGGTTTTCTTGTGTGATAGAGAGCAGAGAGACCATATTATTCTCAACTTCAGAATTAACAAATGAGATTTTTTAAAAAAGAGGGAGAAAACCGGCTCTACCACTTCCTTGTAATAAGTAATTCCAAATTTAAATATTTTCCTCAGGGGTAAGTGTGTGCGTTTGTGTTTGCAAGAGAAAGTGGGATTTGACGTCAAGTCTTGTGCAACAAACCCATTTACTTCTGGTGGTGAAACAACAACAAAATATCCCCTCATGTATGATCACGAGAGCTCTAGAAAAATCTGACAAATAGAATATGATGCTGAGTTTGTCAGAAAGGTCTGCAACTTGCAACTACAGATTCAAGAGAAATCCAGTTAAATACCCCAATCTAGAAGTGCTCTAACACCGTATGACAAACATGGGAATAAAAAGCAATTCACCGCTCAGAGTTGATGCTTTGATCGGTTAACTCTGTCTTCAGCGTGTCCATCTCACTGTGTAGACAGGCCACTTTGGTCTGAGATTTCATCAGGTCCTGCTTTAAATGCTGGTTCTCCTGCAGACACAAAGACAAGAGGAGAGAGCGGTGGAAAGTGAGAATATAACACGTGTGTGAAGCTCCAAGCGGAGACGTGAGACAAAACTCCTTCTGGCACTTTGAACAAATGTTATGCAATGACAGACGCAGTCTCACCAGTGTCAGCTCACTGATCTTTTTCTTCAAAGCTGGACTCTCGTCTTTCACAGTGATGATCTTGTACTTATCTTCGATCTGATGGTTCACATATTATAGCTTCAGTTGACTATACACACAGATTTAACAGACTAATATAAAAAGCATACAAACTAGAGATGGCCAATATTACGACATTAATAATTATCACAATATTATTTTCACTTAAAACACAGTGAGGAGGAGTCAAACACATAATTGGTTGACCTCAGGTATTTAAAATGTTTTTCTCTTTTCTTTATCAAGTGTTTGTCAATTTCTTTGCTAGTCAGTCTTATGGTTCTTCCTTTTGATATGAAGAATAAAAAGATCCTGTTTAATTTTGTATTTTCAATTTTAGTTATGCGATAAACTCAAAACAGAAGTGCAATTTAAAAAGGCAAAATAAAAGCCTAGTGGAGAGAATCTATAAAAACCTCATGTCACAGGATCAATTCTAAGCTTGAATAGACATTTTTCAAATAATAATCAATTAGATTTGATTTTATAGTTCTTTCACTTCGGCTGCTGCCTCTAAAGCTTCCTGCACTAATGCACAGCTCATGTTTTTATCTTTGGAAACAAGTGAGTGTTATCTGCTCAAGTGGATGTTTATGTTTTCAAGAGGTCAAAAGATTACATTAGTTCACCTTCTTGTGAATGCAGTCAGTCAGTGTTAACGAGAAATGACCCAATTCACCCAGTTCCAGTGTTTAGCGGTTTCATATATGTTCAGTACAAATAACTCTTCAGGGCCTGTTTGTGTTTAATTGAGTCGAAGGCGAGTGTCTCTTCAGCAATGCACTCTTTGTTGTGAGTCCACATGTCACTGGGACAGTTAAACAGCACAATCATCCGTTTTCAAGACATTGATCTGACTGTATCTCTGTGGAGCAAAATGTGTTGATCTCCAGAAGAGGCAGTTTTACAAAATAGATATTTACCATCTGCATCCTCTGGATCTTACACTGCAGCTCACACACTTCAGTCTCGAAATTTCTCCGTAACTCGTTCAGTTCGTTCTCTCCTCGCTTCTTCTCCTACACAAACACACACAACCAGCACAAAAACATGGCTGCCTTAAAATAACACGTTGTGATATTCTCTTATTAAAGCGTGCATGCTGTGAATGTGTGTGTGTACATGTGCTTCTATTTTTCCAAGAACAAGTTGAACTAATCGACCATTAGTCCATGAGGATTCAGGAAATAGGATATGTAACAATTCTTCATAAAAATTCCTAGAAAACAACCAGACATCGTTATATCTTAATTTTTTCCGACCTGTGCTCTTGCATAATAGCAAAATGTTTCCCTCAATTCTCAAACCCAGAGAGGAGTGTGTAAGATTTAGGTGAAAGGGATCTATTGGCGGAAATTGAATATAAAATATCCCTCGTGATGCGTTCACTATTGTATGTTTCATCTAAATTCTATGAGTTGTTTTCTTTACCCTCGAATGGGCCCTTTATATTTAAATACTTTACAATATCAGCTGGAGCTGGCCTCCCTACGGAGGCCGCCATGTTTTTTACAGAAGCCCAAACTGAACAAGCTAAACAGCTTTTGAGTTTTTAGGACAATTGAAGGTTTCCACACCTTTCTTTCATGTCGAGAAGGAAAGGGTTAGGAGAGTGGTATTTAGCTGCAACATGCAGCTTCACCACTAGATGTCACTTAACTCTAAACACTGAACCTTTAAGACTTGGTGTTAATGCTATGGGTAGAATTCAGTTTATGATCAGGATAAGGGACTAGGGAATGCATTATGTTAACATGTGTCCTTACTAAGGACACATGTTAACATAATGACTCATTAATCTGTTCTTATTTTAGGGCAGAATTTGAAACATGGACGAAAGCCGCCGGTTGATCGATAAGTGTATCAGCAACCGTCTACGTCCAGTTTCCAAAATTAGATTCCTGTGATGTAGGTGTCGGAACGCGGCAGCACGGCTGTGTGCACATTACAGTGTGAGAGAAAACAGGTGATGGCCCTCTAATCATGTGTACTTTTCTTACTAAGCAAACAGCAGCTCCTGAGTCAGTTGAGTACACTTACATAAGTTCAAGTTAAAAGCACAAAGATTTTCTCAGAAAGTAGTTTACAGATTATACTTTTCACACACACACACGCACACACACTGCCCCACTCTTATCATGACAACGATGTGTTTACAGTACAGTCTTATTATTGGAGACCAGCAGTTCTGTGTGTCTACTGTGTAATACACAGTAGGGGATGTACAGATCCGCAGGTGTGTCCAAGTGGATCAGTAAGGTGATATTCATGCTTGTTTGACATGAGGGAAGAGCTGAATAAACACGCCCTGCTTATCTCTTGGCCTGAATATACTCAACAGACAGAAACCCATCATATCCACTGACCTGCAATATTGAAACGAAATCAGAGAGCTGTGTTTAAGCATGCGTTTGAATTTGAGAGGATGTGATGAGTCTGTCCCACCTGCTCCCGTGTTTTTCTCTCCGCAGCGTGAATGCGTTGCTCCATCTCCTCCTCCATCTCACTGAGCTGCATCGAAGCCTGGTCCTGCGCGCTGCAAAACAACGAGAGATAAACGTCAGTGTACTCCAGAAGCCTGCATCCCTCCATCATGTAATATGTACAGGTACTGGGTTGTCCTCTTGATGGTCACAAGACAGGTGAAGCCAGTGTGGAGTCGCCAAATTTACCCAACCAGCAAGTTCTTGGACTGAAGAGGGATTCTGAACATAACAGCATTTATTGCATATTTCCTGACATTAGGACCAAGACAACACACATTTAAAGGGACTAACGTAAAATCTATATAATCATCATCAGCCATTGGAACTGAATCATCTGAAATAATATTTTACTGAAAGAAAGAATTAATAACTATATAACCATAACCATAAGGGAAATTACACTGATAAAAGTGTTCTGCGTCACAACTCGATCATATTAGTGTGTAAGTGTGTGACTGTGTGTTTCTCACCGTTTGATGGCGAGGGCCAGGTTCTCCATCTCAGAGTTTTGCTGTTTGATCTCTTTGGTGAAGTTCAGGATGACGGTCTCGAACTGAGGAATCATTCTTGGCTCCGTCAGGCTGATGTTCTGGTACAACGTCGCTGCCTGTTCATGTCTGGAATAAAAACAGGATTTCACTTTGTCTGCCGTGATGAATTACTGACATGTTCACTCTTTTCCCCGGCAAATCATACACCATACTTTATTCACATCACCAAACACTGTATCTATCAGGAGCCCAAAGTGTTTGGTGATGTGTCCTGGAGAAGAGATGTTGACTGGAATAAATCTCACTCTGACCTGTACCCTATGTGTTTGTTTACTTGTTTTGTTACAGCTTTTGCGACCTTTCCCAGCATAAGCACTGACCTTGTGAGGACCAATAGATCTTGTGGCCCCCAAAGCTCTGTCCTAATGAGGCTAAATATCATTTCTGAGCTCCTGGTTAAGGTTAGTTGAGATGTGAAATGAACCAAATTGTGATTATGTGAAGCTGAAACTAGTAAAGTCGTGGAGTATGATGATTGGAACCAGTCAAATTAACAGAACAGGAAAATAAGAGCATGCTCTCTATGTACAGTGAGAATCAGATGAGCGGTCAAAACAGGCAAGTTTCCTCTTTTACTGCCTGAAGAACTAACATCAGTTCACCTCATAAATCATGAAAAAGACATGACACCAGCACAGGCACAAGTAAACCATTTTAAGAAACTATTCTAATTTCAAAAGTCCATTTATAACACACCAGTGTCTTTGCTGTTGCTTCTGGACTCATTTTGTATCCCAGTCAAATACATAAAATGTAGATCCCATAAATACATGTCATTGAGAAACTAAACCTCACTTAATCACACAGTTTAGTTTAGTGTTTGATGTCATTACAGTGATAAAAGTGTTCTGCGTCACAGCTCGATCATATTAGTGTACAGTGAGTGAGTGTGTGTGTGTGTGTGCGTGTGTGTGTTTGCCTTCCAACAGGACGGACCGGCTGTAATACTGAGCATATAGACACTCCTGCCTGTCTGTCAATAACTCGCGGCACCACACAGCTGTCCTTCACTCTGACACACAAACTTTTCCAAACAGAAACACACACACACACAAATAAAGGATGTAAACACAGGAAGTTGTGTTGAGGCAGTTGATGTCGTCTAACGCTGCTGAAAACGTCACTTTTCTGCCCAATGATCTCAAAACTTTAAGCATTAAAATACTTTTACTGGCACCAAATAAAGACTTTTTTATATTCACAGGTTTTCTATTCTCTTTCTGACCCCATGTTGTGTTTGTCTGTGTTTGCGATTTACAGTTTTCAAGCACCTAATGATAATTTGTCCATCGTCTGTTTAGAATGCACGTGTGTTACCACAAAACTTTCCCTAACCCTAACCCTAACCCTATTCTCTTTCTGACCCCATGTCGTCTTTGTCTGTGTTTGCGATTTATAGTTTTCAAGCACCTAATGATAATTTGTCCATCGTCTGTTTAGAATGCACATTTGTTACCACAAAACTTTCGTCTATGTGGAATAATTTTTTTTATAAATGCGGTTTTCAAAGGAGCACCCAATATCATTATTTGTTGAGCATTTAAAACAAATATGATATGACCAGATCATCATCTATTCAGTCATGTTGTGCGTAGGAATCATGTTTTCAGTGAACCCTCACACAGTCATTTAAGTCACTGCCTCAGTCAGCTGAAAGACTGAATATTGATCAACAAAACACACTCATTACTTCGGCCGTAATCATTATGAAGTTATGGATTGGGACCCTAATCGATTGCTTTGCTCATGATGCCTCCTTCTCACAAAATACTCTTTCATCCACTGGAAAACAGACACTGTGTCTTGTGTGCTATATTTTCCATGATGTCATCGCTCAGCTGACGGTTGTGGCAGTGACTCGGACTCTTTAGGGATAAGAGGGTGTATTTAGAAAGCGGTGCCGCTGTGACCATCGATGTTCCGATGTCACAGCACAGCGGCGCGAGGAAGAGTCCCATGTCAGGCCCGGGGCCAAAAACATACACAAAAAGATGATATATGAAAACATTCACAAATAAAAAACAATATAAAGACATATGCTTACAAAGGTTGGCCAGAGACATAACATTTTACCAGTGGAAGTATTTTGACATTATTGCTGACTTGATACGGGAGTCATCATGACGATGCATAAAACTGCAGCTAAGAGCAAACATGATGAGACAAGCAGATGTAAAAGAGCTTCGCCAAAATAAAGGAGTCAAAAATTGAAATGAGAAACTAACTGACTAAACAATGCAGCTTTGAAATCTGGAAAATTATTTGGTGCTTTTAATAAATTACACTTTCTGATATTTGCTTCTTCGGGCCCATTTTTGGTCAGTTTGCGGTCTGAGGCCTGGCTCTGTCCAAGGATCTCTACTTGACCACATGATGAGAGAAGTGAGCCTCCACTGAAAGGTTCGGTCAGAAATGTAACTGTAAATACAATAACAATCAAAAGTCAGATAAGAATGACTCATTGGAAAGGATGATGGATTAGATGAATTACAGACGCATGCGGCTCAGTTAACAGACGATAGGTATTTATATGAGTTATAGTTGATAATGATTCCGTCATAGTGACAGTCAGTTGGTCTTTTCATGGCAGACAAACTCAAGCTCTTAACTGACACATTGCAAAATGATGATCCTCAAAACTGTGGCAAGTAGGGCAGACCTCGTGTGTGTTAAAAACTAATGTCACAATAATAAGCTGTGGTTGGCTTTGTTAAGAAGAAGGAAAGTTATTGTTTTAAATTAATTTCAAATTAGAAATAAACATTGTTTTCCCTCTGAGGTTGGTTGTTGTCCATTTCTCAGTTTTCATTTGGCATGCACTAAGCCTGTAGAACAGATATCCCAAACATGGAACTGTTCCACGGCCCCAGAATCTAGGAAAAGTGTGTAATGTCCACTGGGCCTTCCACCTGGTCAGAAGGTCCAGGTCCACATTCAGATAGAAACCCTTGGTTCTTCAACCCTTTGGTGTTGGGCCATCTGTTCCAGGTCGAGCTCCAGTGTGGGCAAAATAAATTGTGGACTCCATTGGTTGACCATGAAGGTTGTAGTTAAGGTATAGTCATTGTGACCGGCCCAGATGGCCGAGCTGCAAATGTGAGTGGGCAAGGGAGGACGGGTTCTGCGATGCTGAGCTTGTTGGGCTTGTGCTGGGCAGTGGCCTGCTATGTGGCCCGGTTCTCTGCATCATCGGCACCACTCTGTGGATTAACAGACCGTTCTTCTGGTTCCCTGCCATGGACGGCAAGGAGGAACAGTGGTGATTTAATAGGCCACTTCTTCTGCCTGGCATACTCTGTGTGAGTATTCCTTAGCGTGTACAGGTGGATGTATTCTTGTTTGTTTCCAGCTGGAGTCCACAAACAAAGACTTGTGTTGTAGCATTACAGGTGTGGTACTCACTCTGTGTGAAAACCACTCTCCAAGCCTTTCTCCCTGTTTTCTCTGGTGTCATGAGAAACACGACAGAACCCCTGCTGTGCTGCTGACTCAGTGGCTGACCAGTGGAAAAGCTCCTCTTGATTAATGGTTTGAAAAATTATGTAAATGTCCATCACACTTTCCCATAAAAGGCCTTTTTTAAATCAACAACACAGTTTAGGGTCATAGAAAATAGACTGATTAATGATCATTCATTCAACATGTTCAACTTGCTCCCCCTAACATATACTGAAGAGGGAGAGATACACCTGAGTCAACATGAGAACATATTTATCTTTGGGATATTATGACTCCTGTAGGGGATTAGAACTGAAGACAAACACATTAACAAGCCACAGTTCACTTTCTTTCTCTGACACCAAGGAGGAGCATGTAGGGCTGGACGTCCCAAAATTATATCACGATGAAAATGTTCATATCAGTATCAGATATCGATTAGATAGATAAATAGATAGATAGATAGATAGATAGATAGCTAGATAGATAGATAAGTGTCACGATATATGTCTCATTATTATTTATTTTAAGTTTAAAGAGTCACTTTCGTTCCTGGGTGAGGGCTTTAAAACTTTTCTTTATGGGAACACCAAACACCCAAAAACATTTTACAAATCTGATGCAGATCCACGTTCAAACAGTGAAGCTTTGAAATCAGTGTCTTCGATGTAAATATATAGAACTTTAGTTTTATTGCTATTGATGACAAATATATTTGGATAATTCCTGATATCGTTTTATTGCCCAGCCTTGTTGCCTGTAACTCAAACATCGGTATAAGCTCTGATCCTTTCCCCACAGCTACCTGTTGGCTTTTTACTTTCCTTACGTGAAGCCTAATTTGTGAATTTCCCTTTGGAGATAACTGAGCTGTCACCATCATTCGCTCCAACACATTCAAATCACCCTTGAACATTTCCATACGCGTCTCACACCCACTGGCCCAAGCTGCCCGCGGCCGTGCGCCCTCACCTGGGGATGAACCTGGCCTGCTCGCCCAGCCGCTCCTCGAAGTGCTCCCAGGCGGCGGACACGTCCCCTTCGTCCGACTCCATGTCTTCCCCGTAGCGCTCGTGGAAGCCGCTGATGAACTCCTGCAGGGTGACGGTGCCGTCGTTGTCCACGTCGAGCTTGTCGAAGATGCGGTCGGCCTCGGCGGCGGACACCTGCAGCTCCGCGCAGATGGTGAGAAACTCGTTCCTCTCGATGCGGCCCGAGTTGTCCACGTCGTAGGCGCGAAAGAGGGAGCGCAGCCGGTCATGCTCCTCCGCGCTCATACCATTGATGGAGGGCTGGCTGCGGGGGGGGGGAGAAGGCGGTGCAATGGGTAAAGGCGACGGAGAAAGTGTGTTATTCTCCCGATCTGCCAAACTTAACAAAACACTTCGATACAAGTGCGTAAAAACATCTTTAGGTAAAAGTTAATCCGTTCCAACATGTGAAAATGCTCGGGACATGTTCTGCTCCTGTTGAAGAAATAAGTTTCCAGTTGGTTTCTGCAGCGAAGAAATGAACAGCTGCTCTGTCTGACTCAGATACAGCAACTACCTGTGTGCGTGCTTGTGCGTGGGTGTGTGTGTATGTGTCTGAGAATAATAGGTCTGGGCTTGAGGCCAAATGAAAGTGCTCTCATTGTAGTGAAAGGCTGACACCCTGTAATGGATTGACTGGACTTTATAAACCAGAGAACCACAGATCATCAACCTGTGTAATCCTCCAACCTGTGATATACAGAACGTTTTATACACACACACACACACACACACACACACACACACACACACACACACAGTACACGCACTATTTTTGCAACTTTCACACAGGTCAAGTGTAATTCAAAGTGCTTTGCAAGTGATTAGCAAAACTTTTTTTTTAAATGTTAAAAATGAATTTTAAATGAGCCAAAAACATGGCTACCGAAGTTATTAATAACGGAAAAGATCACAATTAAAGCAAGTTAATATATAAAAAATATATATAAACAACGCTTAGATTTTATTAAAAACAAAATTGAATAAAATAAATAATAATGGGGCCATGAAAAACACATTGAATGCATTTACAATACATTTTCCTTCAAAACAGTAAATACCAGTATCCTCTCAGATTCTTCTTACATGTTTTTAACTACATTTTCAGTGCTCATATGAAAGGGAACTTGTATTTATTATATACATTTTTTTGAACAATGTTGTTTTGAGGACGAGAAAACCTTTTAATGTACATGTTCTGAATTCATAAATCCGAACCCCGCAGGCCAAACCATTCAATGTGATTCATCCTTTTTGATTTACAATGCTCTGTACTGACATGTATGTTTAAATTGGCGTGTATGACTATTTACACACGTGTGCACACATACTGACACACAATATTACATTTGCTTTTTGTTCTTTGTGTAAATTGATACAGAGTTTTAAGTCATTAACTGTCTAAAATGTTGAGTTTAGTTTGGTCTAGTTTAGTTAATAGGTGCCATGTACATGTATACATATATAAAACATCACGAAAAATATACACAGACACAGTCTCCATGTTAGAAAATGGTTCCAAATGTCAATAATGTGTTTAAAAATCACCTGTAGGCCAAAACAAGTGCAATTTTTGACAATGTCTGAAAATACAATCTACTGCATATTCTGTTAAAGCCTGGGAGCCTGTTTTAAATTTGACAATAAAACCTTCTCACCCTGAAGCATCAATTTACCTGCATTTACTGTAATAGAAAGAAAAATCATGATGTTTTGATGCAGGACTGTTTTTCAGCTTGACTCTCTAACACTTCCACGGCATATTTTATTAAACTGTGCCACTTTTTTTATTGGTAAACAATGTTTTCATCAGAAAAGGAAATTGACATAATTTCAGTTTAGGTTAAGATCATGTTGACGCATCAAATGGTCAAAGAAACGTTGGTGATTTATTTCAGGGATCCTGGGGTATCAGATAAAAGACTTCTTTAATACACCTTTTTAAAGATACTGTGACCTAAAACACATTCTCTTTTTACTTCTTTATTGAACTCATGAATAGAAAAAAATACCCCACCAAGGAAATCCTGAAGAAATACATTTCAAATGATTTATCCCTTTTACCTTCACTTTCATTTACATGTTGATGACTGTTCTCTCACCTGGATATGATCTGCTCCTTGCTATTTGAAAATGTCTCCACAGTTGGGGAGTGTTCCTCCTCTTCTTCGCTGTCATCCTCCTCTTCCTCCTCCTGGTTTCGTTCTTTGAAGCCGCCGATGAACTCCTCCAAAGTCACCGTTCCGTCTTTGTCAACGTCCAGGCGGGTGAATATGTTTTCTGCCTCCTGGGACGGGACGTGAAGCTCCTGGCAAATGGTGAAGAATTCATCTTTTTCAATGCAGCCTGAGTAATCCACATCGTAGGCGTGAAAGAGCGAGGTCAGACGAGTTTTTTCTTCTTCACTCATGCCCTTTGTTGATGAGGCCATGTTGTTGCTTTTTAATAAGTAGCAGCTACAACAGATAGTTGATTGAAGTGTAATACAAAATCTGACAAGGCCTTTTGAATTTGAACCTTAAGGACATTTACTCTAATGTCATATTTCTTTCATTTGAGGAACAGGTTTTAAATCCAGTTGTTTGTTGGCAGCAGGTAAAACCTTTTGCTCCGTGTCTACAAAAATCCCATCGTTGAAAAGAAAAAAGGTTTGTGTCAACGCCTCTGCCATTTCACTTTTATATCCTCCCTTCCCCCTCTTATCTCACTCCTTTTTGTGTGACTCTTGTACACCCCTGACATAAAAAAAAACAAAAATCCGTTCCCTCAAACTTGGTGTGGCAAATGCTGTAAATCCATGACTGGCATCAAAGGGCAAATTCCCTCCAAGCAAAGAGATAAGAGCCAGGCCGGGCTCTTCCTGAGTTACAAGCACCTAAAATAACTTTTTGTTTCCAAATAACAAGTTGAAAAATATATCCAGAATATCATCACATAAGAAAGATTTTATTCAACAATTGTTTCCATTTTTCGAGCAATTTGCAATTCTCTGTATGAGGATTCTGGAGTTTGAGTCGAGGCAAATATAAAAAGTTATTGAGCCTGATCAAAACTAGAAAAAGTTAAGTAGTAGAAACCCTTTGAAAGAGTCAACACATCTGACATCTGACACACAAAATTCTTCACATTAAGTTTTATTAATATCTGAACATAAATAACATTACTCGTTGAGACTCAGCAGATCTTGTATCCCCTGATACCACAAGAATAAATGCAAAATATGTAAAACTGATACGATGTTGCACCTTTGTTTTTATATTATTACTCAGTTATGTGTGTGTCCGTCCCGTTGTGTGCAGATGTTTGTGTGTGAGTCACGACAGAGGGTAAACTTTAACCATGGCGTTGACTTCTCTGATCTCTCTCTCACTGGGGAGATGTACACAGCCGTAGAGATGTAGCAGCTTCAGCCTAAAGAGAGAGAAACACGGGAACAACAAGTGGTGTAGTTGTGCTGCATGATATGTTGGGTTAGGGTTAGGGTTACCACACGGAGTTGACACAGTTGGATGGTTGGTGTTAGCTATAGATTAAAATTCAATGACACACCTAGCAGCAGCATTGATAGACTTCATTTTAATTGTTTAAACTGTATTATCGTCCCTGGAATGAATCGGACATGTATGTTGGGTTATTGTAATTTCTTGGTTTCATGTCGGTTAAAGTCCTCAGCATGTATAACTCGTAGATTCCAAAGGTTTTTAAAATATCATTATATTGTAAGTGTAAACGGGACACAGCCATTTATCTACTGGGCCTTGACAAACTGGATTTCCAGACAGCAAAATAAATGTTTGAATTGCTCCTTCACAAGACTTTTCGAGGCATTTGAGACACTTTGGATCTTTAATAACACTTTTAGCCCAATTAGCAAAGAGTGTAAAAGAGCAAATTGACCCTTCATAGACACTTTGAAGTCAGATCTCAGAGAAAATAATTCAGACAAATACTGACAGAAATTAATTTGTGCATGTGTGTGTTCACCTCTTGCTGCGTCTGCAGAGCTTCAGGATGTTCTCTGAGGTGATGTGGCAGAAGCTGAGCTTGACAGTTTGAAGGTGTTTACTGCAGTAATTTGCTAACAGAGAAACCCTGTGTTACACACACACACACACACACAAACACACACCATTAATTCTTTAAGCGGACATTTTACTCATCATTTTCATTACTGATATCAAACGTTGCAACACACAGCTTAAGTTGTAAAAATGGTTTTGTTTACCTTGGGACTTTTGGACACGGCAAGTCCCATTCAATCATGTACCCACATGAAACTATACCACAGCTCATCAGTGTGTCATTTTCCTACCCTCTGTTTCCTGCACCAGTGGAACTGAGGTCTAGCTGCTGAAGCCGTCGACATCCCAGAGTCAGAGACTGAACTCCTGCATCGGTCACTGCCCAACAGCCACTCACATCCAGGTATCTGACACACACATGCACACACACAATATCTCAGTTTCTTTACATTACTATTCCTGTGTGTGTGTGTGTGTGTGTGTGTGTGTGTGTGTGTGTGTGTGTGTGTGTGTGTGTGTGTGTGTGTGTGTGTGTGTTTGTGTGTGTGTGTACCTAATGCATGGTGTATATTTGCTTATGTTGTGCAGTGTCAGGTCCGTGACTCCAGGACAAGAGCTGAGGGTCAAACTCTCAAGTTCGACATAGTTTTGAAGCAAAGTGGCCACTGTGACATCAGTGACCTGTGGCAGTAAAAAAACAAGCAAATGCAGCACATTGGTTTAAACTCAAAGATAAAATATTCATGGCATACAGCTTATTTGGTTGTAATCTCACACTCACTGCCTGTAGACCAGTGACATTAAGGGAAATTAGACATTTGAGCTGTGATGCCATCACTGTGAGACTGTGTGCGTTGACTTTGGGCACCTGTCCGATGTTAAGATGCTTTAGACCAGGACACATCTGGAACACAGAAAGTGAAAAACTACATGGAAAACATACTGAAACAAACTAAGAAAGTGTACACTTATTGAGAAAAGATACAAACGTGATTTGGAAGCACTGCACAAAGGATTCAAACTAAATATGCTGATGACTTAAGTACCTCATATATTGTCTGTAGACAGGACGCAGTGAGGAACTGACAGCCAAACACCTCCAGCCTGCACAGACTAATGTGAAAACAGAGTAAATAACAGATCTATGCACGTTATAATTAAATCTCTGTGGATTTATCAACTGAAACCTGCAGCTGAGGATGACATCTGGCTCTACTATTAAGAAAATATCCTACTGTGACAGTGCAGTGTTGGTGGTGAATTAGAATTTGAAAGGTATGAAATATAAATCACATCTGATGTATCTCAACACCACTACGTATAAGTTAGCATACGGATGTGGGTCACTTCAGGCAATGATGTAGCACTTCTGGTCTTCTTGTGACAAAATGGATGTGAGCCTGAAGTTTCCTACTCATAAATAGCAAATATGGCCCAAATATCCCAAAGCAGATGTGGGCCACCTTTAGGCAAGGTGTAATCTGGCCCGTGAGGTAAATGGTGAACCAACAAAATGAATAGAGTATATGATTAAATGTGGACATTTTAATACACTTATGTAAATACAGTGGGGCTGAATTTGTTCTGACCTCTCTCTATGTCTCATGACAAGTTTCTTGAGTGGGTCATCAGTGACATGGCAGCCGTTCAGGACAACGGATTTTAGTCTCAACCTATGGGAGGGATAAATGAAGCATTAAAACATATCACCATTGTTACACTTTGTTTGTTCATGTATATTTTTCATGTGCGTGCATGTGATTATCTGTGTATGTGTGTCTTTATTTGTGTGAGTGTGTGTGTATGTGTGAGTGTGTGTAACTGACCCTGCCCGGCCGTCACTCAGAGCTTTGACTCCCATATCTGTTGCTGCACTCCAGCTCATGTCCACACTAGTCACATGGTCACACAGCTGACCAATCTGAGGCAGTATCTGGTCACCGTGGAGGCCAGGACCAGTGCAGCCTGTGACCTTAACATCCTGTAATTAACAAACTACAATATTGATTTAATGCGGCGTGATTCCAGCAGGTAATGTAGAAGCAGAGTACATATCACATTCATGAAAAGATCCAATCTTGTCCTCTTTATCTCAGAAAGTGAAGAGTCTATGACCAGGGGCCTCTGTTGACATAAAGAAGGGACCTCTTATATATACAAGTAATTCACCCAGACGGAATGAGACGTGTTTCTTTGTTTTGTGTTGACTTGTGGCCAATTTTAGTTTGCCGGTGGTTATTTTGCATCGCTGTGAGTCTCTGTGGAATCGGTCTGTGTATTTTCATGGTTGTTTGATTGAATAATCCACTGAGATATCACTTCAAACAGAAACACCCTGAAGGGCCCCTCACCTCACATTCCCTCAGTCATCCTTCCATACAAGTTTCAAATATACTTATGTTGATAATGTGATATCTTTTAAATGATATGTGGCAAAGGATGTAACAGATGTGACTCACTTCACTCCGGTGACATCACGTGTTGGGTGGACAATGAGAGCCAGCAGACGGATTCAGGATGTGAGGTCAATAATTTGACAGTGTCAACAAGGAAGGATAATGTCTCATTGGCAGATAACAAATGACAATTTAAAAAAAAGTTTTGTTTTCTCTTTCTAATAAATCGATTTTCTGCCCAACACACAGACAGCACAGTGGCTTTAAGATGATCTGATGTTTTACCTTGACGTGAAAAATCATGTGAATGACGAGAATCTTTCACCAGACATTCACCCCTGCTCATCTGACCCACCGTGTCTGCTTTGAGTGTTTTTCTTTTCTTACCTCCAGATGGTTCTTACACAGAGTGAAGAACACCTGGAGCCCGTGGGAGGTCACGGACGGGCCGCTGCAGCTGGACAGACACAGGCTGCGAGGACGACATTTGCCCCAAAACAGCAACCGCTGCTCGGTCAGCATTGAGTTTTCAATCCTCAGATGTTTCCCTTCAGGAGCAGAGAGAAGAAGCAACAAGTATATTTCATGTTCAGTGTATGAGCTTGTTTTAGTGATTCACGATGTTGCCTCTGATGTACAGCGTGTGTTTGAGGACATGTGATGGTGCAGATCTGGGTTATCTTACTGTATATTTGTCCAGGGAGTGGTACGGTACACTTTGCTTACATCATGAGAACAAACCATGTGCTGATACTTTGAAAAGTTCAGGTCATCCCACTGACCTCAGACATCACCTCAAATTATTTACTTGAACTTATAAAGCCAAACTGCAAATTCCCCTCACACGTCTTGTCACATATGTATTATTTAATATGCATGAGACAAATTATAATGATTGTAGCTTAAATCGCTACCAACTTGTCTAATGTTCTTTGTGGTCGGCTTTGTGTGACTTCTGTGCAGTAGTTTTCCCTTAAAAAAATTCCACTTTATGGTGGTTTGGCATAATTTCGTACAGGAAGAAGAGGATATTTACTAAAAAAGAGAGTAATGTATCATCAGTCCATAAGAAATAGTGGAACAGGGAATTAATTGTAAGTATCTTCTTGTTATTTTAATGATGTAGTTCTTGACTAAATTGATTCAAGGTGTGTCCATCTTTTAAAAAAAAAAAAATCATTTGTATGAACAATATAACATCCTTATCAATGCATTTCGCTCAAAACGTTAAAACATGTCTTATCCTGTGTTATCTTATTATTATGCTGATAGTAAGTTGTTTTCTTCAATTGTCTCTATAATTATATAGTATAAATCTGTCCATCCCAAACACTCTGGAGCAGAGGTCAGAGTGTATTATGTCACGCGCACCATAGTCATTGGAACACAGGTCGATTTCTTATTTAATAAATACTCAAAGCTTTTGCCGTCACGCAGCCTATATCATTTAGCTTGACTGATATTAACTCAGCCACTAGGTGCCAGTAATGCGCCATAGGCTGAGTGCCAATCGCCATTTAATAACAATAAGAAGAAGAAGCGGGGCTAATCATAGATATATGGGGCTAATAACCAACTTAGTATTGCATTCATAATGAGATAAACATGTTTCTTTTAAGTGTTTTTCTATATATAGCCAATATGGATGGCATAAACCGACAATAACAATCTGTTGGAAATATTAATGTGGTTCAATAATACAAATTAACATAAAAGAATGTTGATATGGCACTCTAAGTAATAAGACATTTTCACATTGGCACTTATTGTGAAAAAGGTTGCCGACCCCTGCTCTGGAGTATGTGTGTGTTTATTGTCGCTCTGCGTTGCGTTAACATTGTTTTGAGGATGCTTGTTTCTTTTTGCAGTTGTTGTCATCTGTCCGTAACCTTCGTGCTATAGCTCGAATGCTTTGAGAACATGCAGCCAAAGGAAGGCTGAGCATTTGTGAGTTTGGCTGAAATGTAGATTAACATGTTGTTGCACGATCAGCCTAAACAAATGCCCTGGTTCAAGTGAGGAGTGTGTATCTCTGCAGGGAGCTGACTCACAGAGTGTGTGATCAGTAGCCAGTGTGAGCAGGCGCCTGCAGACCTGCATCACTCTGCACAGATCAGTGTGAGGCAGCAGAGACAGGACGGACAGCCACACCTCATCCGGCAGACGCAGCCAGCGGCCACACGCAGGGACAGCTGCCACCTGACAGGTGTAACAGAAAACACAACTAAGATGATACAATAATTGTGACACAAAATCATCACTTAAAGCTCCTTTTTCTCCACAAACTGCAAACGCAGGAAAGCAGAGGCAGATCAAATCTTTTAATACATTGTCAGCTACAGATGTGACTGTTCTCCCTGTAGCCTCTTTTACAATGTATTTTCTACATTGTACGACTTAAGTAAATGTGATCACATTGTTAGTAGGTTTATAATAGAATAAAGAAATATTTCTTACAGTGTGTTTATAGTCAGTGCTGCCTCCGTGGGCAGATGTGTCTGTGAAGGAAACAAAGAGTTATCTATTCATATTATTAAGTTATGAAAATCAATCGTTCTTCAAAGTTCACACTGTAATTACGCAGCTCACCAGCAACAAAGGAGGAAACCATAGTAAGGATGCATCGAGTTTAGCAGACACGCAGACCTTCATTGTTTCATATTTTGTTTTTAATTGCCACAAGTCAACTTTTACTTAATCTTAAAAAAAAATGTATTTTGTATTTTTCAGAACTTTGTGTTCTATACAGAATTTCGTTTCATACCTGCAAAATTGGACAAATTAAGTTTTGGTTTTTGGTTCCAAAGAGACAAATAAAACATCATTAAATATCTCATGAAACATTTGGTTTTACAATCACATAATCACTTTTACAGCCCCTCCTAAACACTTGTGACTTTCAGTAATTAACCACCACAAACAACCAAAGCCTTTTCAAGATCCAACCTTAGAATAAACTGCTGCTCACGTGAGGACGATGTCTGCATGGCTCCATTGAAGGAGGTGAGCCGGTGCAATGGGACCAAATTTACAACAGCTATTATTCGACTCTAACAAACTCTTTTAAACTCATGACTAGCTGCTAAATTGATATCTGATAAGGTGTGAAATTAATTGAAGTTTAGCCAATCATATGACCTGGTGTTGACTTGTACTGTTTCTCTTTTGCTTTTTACATTTTGTAATGTTTTCATGTCTGTGATTTTATTGTTAAACTTACCTGAGGCTGGGGATGTCGGTCTGGTGTCATCATTCTGACGCGTGTGCGTCTCTGTAGGTTTCAGGCCTGTGGGAGTATCCCTGTAAGGCGATGTGTGTTTCAGTCTGTCCTCTGGTGTGTGTCTCTTTGTGTGCGTTTGTGCATTCAGCCTTTTTGTGCGTTGGATTGCTGCTGCTGACTGAGGTCTGGAGAAAGATGATAATGTTTATTGTGACACACCGGTATTTATCACATAAATATTTAGTCAGGCATTACAGGTCATTTTGAAGGAACCATGCTTTTATTTTGGAAACAATAATCTCTCAAAAATCAGTGTTTAAAATGTTTACTATTAACTTTGTTATGTTGTTTTTTTAACCAATCTCCAAAACTCCAAAACAGAAAATAGCTGAATGATTTCAGATTATAATTTACAAAATTCTGGCAAATCCATAAACATGTTACATATACTTTTCTTAAGGTTAAATTTTAGAAAAAAAATTATTCAACCTTGGCAATGTTCCCCCATCTGTGAGCGAAGACAGGGAAATGCATGACTTCCCATTAAACCGCTGTGGACCTCGACCTCCAGTTGTCTTCTTTTGACCTTTGACATCACTCTGATGACATTTCAGGCCTGGATGTCGTTCAGTCCTTTTTGGCTGTAAAACGGACGATAGACAGAGAGAGAAACAGACAAACGCACATTGAATATAAATGCACATATTCAAATAATCAGAATGTGGATGAAATCATATCAAATCATAAACTTGCTGTAGAGCAAGCGTTTCCAGTCTTTTTACTTTATGATGCCTCGAACTAGAGAATGTCTTTTTGTAATCGTCACAGTATACATCATCCTTCTGTTTTATATAAAGGATTTTAAGGATTTAGATCCAGTTTTAATTTAAAAAAAAATGAGGAAAAAATAAGTAAAAGAAAAAGAATGCAGATTGGGAACAACAACTCTGGCCAATAGTTACATTTTTTTCTATATTTTTGTACAAGATAGAACTTCATGTTGATTAGGGTTTGCAGTCATAAATTATTTTTAGTACCTGAATTAGCAGGAGGTGCAGCTCTCTCCTCTCCTGTTGAGTCCTCTACGTGAACGTCTACAGGCTTATCAGTGGAGGTTTTGGCTCCTGCAGGCCTCTTCTTGAAATCACCATGTTTGTTGCAGTAAACAGAGCTTGTCTGACACAAATCTCTGTTTTTCCTTAGAGTCAGGTTGTCATGGTGTTTGGTTTCCTTGTGTTTAGTAAGTCCATTGCTTTCGGTCCTGTCCTTGTTTTTACAGAGGTCTTCTGTTTTTGTTGTTGCTTCACTAAAGTATTTTTTGATCTCAGGATTTGCGGTGGAGGAGTTGAACTTAGAGCGAGTTGGAGGTCGGGCTGGTGCTGCAGTTTCTTCACAGGTCATCTTCCCTCGTGCAGGTGAGTCTGCGAAACATCCCGCTTCAATACGTAGTCTCAATCTGAGGCGATGCAGTCGGTCCACACAAAGCTGGTACTGCTCATACACAGTTAAATCTGAGGGTGTTTTCAAGTGACAGGGAATCTCACGGTGGCTCATGTGATCAATTGCAAACTCCAGAAAAGCTGAATAGGTTCCTTGTTTTTTGCTTCCGTCCTCTTCCTCCAGCCCAGCATCCCTTTTCTCCTCCTCCCCTTCCGACATCTCTTGAACCTGTTTCTTCACTTCCTTTTGATTGTCTGACATTACTCCTTTCGACTGAGCTCCATTTATTTTATAACTTATATCTTCAGAGTCACGTTTGGATGACACTATTTTCTTTTTACAAATAACATTGCTCCGGCATGATGTGGATCCTACGATCAAAGTTGGTGATGTAAGAGTCTGATTCTCGCTGCTGTCAGATATATGTGTTTGGTGTCTTTGATAAGATGCATTCAGTCTGTTTGTTGGGCAGTAGTCTTGGCTGGGACTTTGTTTATTGATGCTGTGTTTTTGCTCCATACTTTTGATATTTTCCGTTTCTCTGTTCTCAGGCCAAGTTACATCATCTCTCCTGGAGAAGGGACTGCTGGGCTCGTCTTGTAAAGGAGATTTAAATCCACAAAGAAATTTAAATTTTTCCTGATTCTCATAACTTGTTGCTCTCCCTCCATCAAATAACTCACTTTCCCTCTTCGCCTCATCCTTCTCAGTTGCCAAAATCAAACTGTCCGCTGTGCAGAGTTCTCGGTGAAGCTCTGATCCGCTGCTGAGGAATCTGTGAGCCCAGTCCAAGACGTGCCTCAGCTTCTTCTGTTCACTGAGGAGAGAACAACAGAGGTTCGGTTCCTGGTTGATGTTGTGCCGACAGTTCCCAGCATCCTCCAGGTGCTCAGACACAACACGTGCTTCTCCTGTGGTCTGATGAGTCTCCATAGTCGGATTTGCTGCTTGAAAAGTTGATCCTGGATTATGTTTTTCAGGGTTATCCACAGGTATACCTCAGCGTCATACACACAAACAACCATGTAGGATTTACTTTCGTCTTTCTCCACCTTCCTGTTCGAACAATAGAAGCAAAACCACTATTTAGACTTGTAATAACGATGCATTACATCATCTCTACAGAGTCGGATTCAGTCTGTTTACGTAGAAGCAACAGACGCAGTTTTAGAAAATGATTATTCAATCTTACCCTGAAGATTTCCTGTCACCTCTGTATTTTAGCACAGAGTAAAAGAGAAGTTAAGTCCACTTGATGACTTCAGGCAATACATCAACTCCTTACCTCATATTTTTTTCATTTATAAAAGAATAGGCAGTCAACAGTGACGGTCTGAACACACTTCCTATGTCCCAGAAATCTTTAGTTGCTCACAGAAACATCACCATAGTGACAGAGATACAAAATGCAGTAACTCTTCTTCACCATGTGGGGGCGGCAAAGCTTTGAGAAAGTTTGGGGGAAATGAGTGAGATGGAATAATTATCAACCTGAGTCGCTGCCTTCTGACGTTGCCTCATATGAAAGAGTTGAATTACAATTTGAAGAATGTGAACTATGTGAGCATTGTAAGAATTCGAGTGTGTGGGGACGGACACAAGATATTCCCATAGTTAAAAAAACTTTCGGTTTATACATTTTTCATAATATATGTCTACAGTAGCAAACTGCAGACATTGAATTCTGATGCAGAATTCATAATTTTTTAATTTGTTAAAATTATACAAAAATTAAATTGATCTTATTATCTTTGGAAATGTGTTGTTTTTTTCTGATTGAAAGCCAAACTTTTGTTTTTGTAATTATATGTTGACACTGAAATGTTGTTTCAGTTTTTGCTGCTTGGGTTCGCATTGACATTGAGAAAGTTTGGTTGGTTTATTATCGCATGAATATTGTTGTTTTAGCTGTGTTCAAGGCATGTTGGAGATTTTAAATCCTCGTAAAATGATTATTGTTGGTTTTTTTTCCTGCTGGCACCAATAAAACTATAATTCATTGTCTTATATAGACAGAAGAAAAAGCTGCCACCTCACTGCAGTGACATGTAAGAAAAATCATAAAAAACTAACTTTATTGAGTAATGTAAAATAATTTACCCATCAGGCGCCATATTTCAATAAATATTCATTAGGGAGCTTTATTGAGGCAGTATTAACATATAAAACAATTCATCTTTTCTTTTATAACATACAAACATTCAAAATTTTCACTTCACAAAATTCATAAGGCTTGGTTGTCCCAGAAGAGAGAGGGTCATTACTTTTTTTTGTTGTACTTTTTCTGATTCTTTTCAAATTAAATGTCCCAGAGATTGTTATTAAAAGAGACTGGGTGACAAAAAAATTAAATAAATAAAAATCAGTTTTCGACAAACAATCCAAAACAACAAAGTGACCGTGCAAAAGAATCTGCTACTTTACATGCCCACACAACACTTAAATTATATGATAAACAACTGTTTATTTTTCTCATATGCCATGTGATGTCTCATACATTTGCATATAGTTGACCTGAGTTCAAATATTTAAAATCTTAAATAAATTAAATAAAAGCAGTATTTGTGTGCTAGTTCCAACAGTTGGATTCCAGGTGTTGGTACAACAGTTTTATTGTTCTTAATAATTAAAGGTAGATAATTCAATTTAAGGTTTGTAAATACTTGACTCATGTCAGGAACTTGTGATTTTGGATTAAGTAATACCTTGGCTGTGACATCAACTGATGAGTGATCTTGATGACTTTTTTTTTTTTTTTAAATCACAGTTTTATGTGCGTACAGGCAATAAAAGTCGTACTGTCGGTTTGTCTGTATGCTGTTTGTAAAACACAGGAAGTAGTTCAGTAGCTCTAAAACAAGAGCTAAATCTCAAAGGGGGAAATTCCCTTTGAACTCATAAAGGCTACGACTGATAAATGAGCTACAAACTAATATAATGCTACAGTCTCATCGAGCCAAAGATCTGATTTATCAGGCCCATACTCTGTGTTTTTGCAATGAGTTGAAGTGTAGCTTCACTCTCCATTCACTCTGTTGAGTGTTTTTAAAACATCTTTTCAGTAATGGAACATCTAAAAAATTCATTCATTTAATAGCATGCTACGTTAGCAATGGGTTTAGCATTTAGCATCCGGCCTTCATAAGCGACAGACACAGCAAAAGCACAATGAAGCTAACTCATGAAAATTGCAATAATAATGTTTTCCCAGCAGCCATCAAGAAGTCTTCCTTTTTATATTGAATTATTTAACTCAGACAGAGTTTCTTTTAAGCTAACAGAATTAGCCACTTGAAAAATACAGTTATTGATGCCCGAAACACACATTATTACGTATTTTGTTTTTTAAATGCAGGGACAAATTTGTCAGGTCCCTTCTGCTTAATTTTTACTGAGATAAATTGTGCGTTCATGTGGCAGAAATATTAGTTCCCAACTGGGAAATTTCCTGTGAACGCCAGCTCAAGTTGATAATAAAGTGGAAATTTGACAATTTATCTTCGCGAATTACCAAGTTGCCTATGTCATCACCTGGCAACCGATTCAAATTTTTCAGCTCTATATGCTTCTAAACTGAACTGGTTCAATGTTGAACTTTTGTCACTTGTAAACTAAATGTCCTTTTCTCAAAATATAAACAGCATTATTTTTTAGCCAAATTCATGCCTGTCCCCTGATCCTGTGTCCTTGCTCTTATTATGCACATTTTTGAAAGAGCTGTGAAGGCGTTGTTTAACTGCTCTAAACACATTTTGTTGACAACATGTGTTTCTGACTTCAAAGCACAGGATCACATCACAAATCGGGGCCTTCTGAGGAGCATGTTCACGCATAGAACTTCCTTTCATGTCTTAAACTCGTCTTCCCGTCCTCCTGTTGCTAAAGACACAGAGAAACATGCGTTCATCTGAGATGGTCGAGACAGCCAAGCCTAATACTAGATCGCTTTACACAGAGGAGACACACAGAGGGAAGAAAGAAAGCAAGTCTTTACCCACACAGTTTTTTTTTTCTGTTGCCACAACTATAAAGACAGTATTTACAGATGAGGGCATGCAATTTGCAATGAGAGGTCAGTGAGATTCCCAGGTTAGTTAGAGGAGGACGATGTACAGAACACATTTCATTTTTTTTAATAAATCTACGATAAATAACTTGAGCATTTTGATGCTGACAGACAGAATGACGGTTCATGAGGATATCCCCCTCCGTTAGTTGTCATGGGATGGTGGGGGTCATTTTACAGAGCATCAGCCACCTCCAACCAGTGAAGCTGCTTTTTTTTTGGTTTTCTTTTTTTCTTTTAATCTCAAGAGTCTTTGACGTTAAATGCAAACATCATAGTGGTGTGGCCCTTTGCTTGGTTCCAGCTTCAGAACTCAGTGCATGTCCTGTAGTAAGAAAAATAAATGTCTTGTCCCAAATAAGCGTGTTTCCATCATTACTGCATATTTTCCATATGCATAAAGCTGGTTGATGCATAAAGTTTACAGAGTTACATGAAAACAAGGCTGATGATATGAGGCAGCGACATTGGAGAGAATATAATGAGAGGGCTTTGTTGGTTACGTGCATTGCGGCGGCCTCTGTAGCATCCGACCTACAAAGAGTGATTTCTGAAAATAAACTTTGAAACATTAAACCAATTCCATATATGAGTCTGAATACTGTGGGAGAGCACTGACCAAAGTGCAGTGGCTGGCTCTCAACAGTACAGACTTACTTGTTGATGTTTTTTATCAGACAGACATGGATGCATACATGCTGCAGTGAAATGAGGCTACAACACCGACCGTCTGCAGCCGTGTTAATGTCTGGCTCTGGCTTCAGACTTGATATAATACATACAGTATTTGGATATTCATAACAGTGAGATGTGTATGCATGTCTCTGTATAAACGTTATGGTTTATGCTGTGATTAGATGCATTGTTTTTCTTTTTCTTTGTATATTAGTTTTTTTTTTTTAAACATAAATTGCTAATGCCCTTTCCTGAGAAGTTGATCCACACCATACTCTTTTTTTGTCAGACCCTTTTTTCTCCACTTAGCAACAAATGTTTTTATTTAATCTGAAAATTATTTCTGATAACATTACCTCCTATGTTCTCTTCTCCACTCAGAGACTCTAACCTGACACACACTGTCTGTTATGGCTGTGAGTTCCCAAGATGCAGGGGTTGGATGATGAGTCGAGTCATAAGGTTACTTTACTAAGGTCTTGGTTCTGTATACCGTGAGCTCACTTTTGTGTACAGAATACACAAATTTACACGCGATATGAAAATGCCCCATTTCCATACGGCTCATGAATCCCTTCGATCAAGTCACAATTTACAGATAATTCCTCCTTTCTGAAAAATGTTTCAGTCAGTGGCGGGACAGGTGTCCTCACGGTGCTCATTCATACATCTGTCCCATCAGATTAATGATTGGATAAATAGATAAGGGTTAGGGGGGGGGTCAACGGTCAAGTTCCCAGTTGCCTCACTTAACATGTTTTTTTGTGTTTCCTGAACACGATCTCTTAAGATTGACTTTGAGGATTTGCATTAAATTGTAACTAGTTGTGGCAGTGGGGAATTTCTAGTTTCAGTGTTTTGCCTCCCCTCTGGTTTTAACATTGATATTTTCATCTTGGGAACGTCAGTCATATCAGCAGTGAATGTCAATAAGCATAAACACAGCATTATACTGTACATACTTCCTCTAGAAGCACCTTCCCTTCCTATAACACCTGATAACTCTGCCTCGTTGGTCACTGACATTAAAAAGGAAAATACACTTTGTCTGTTGAAACATATAAACGGTTGCAGTTGTTTCAATGATAAACACAGGATAAAAAGCAGATCTGCGTGCAGTGAGTAAAGTACCTATAACTGTACCTGTTCAACATTTACTCCATCAGAAATCGGCTTGGATTGACACCTCAAATGTCCCATCCTGTGTCCTACCTCTTCAAACAAAGCTCCCGAAACAACACATCATCAGACAAATGACCTCAAACTCAAAAATGTATCATTTAGTGACTTTCCCCTTGAATCTCTTCATATGTTTTATGTCAAACTCTATAAAACCACGTTAAAAAATGCGCGATTAGTTTTTAGTTGATGAGCTAACATTTAGTTCAGAAGACATTTTCAACAAAACACACCTTTTTTTTTTTTCATCATCGCAAACGGACTGGAGTTCCTCTCATGCCACCCTCCTGTTCCCCCGAAATGACATCACGTAATCTGAAACAGTTGCAATCTGTGTTCGGTGTAAAAGATTTGTGCTGTAGCCTCTGTAGGAAAAAACCCAGGGTGCTACTGAGCCAACAACCATTGACCGTAGTCTGAAAAAATAGCTTGAATTTCCTTTCACCCCCATAAACCTCAATAAATTAGCTTTTTTTTGTTATCTTATGTAAACTCTTAATTTCAAAATAAACTCAAAGTAGATCCTCTGACTGAAAAATTCCTGAAAGATCCGGATCACATAAAAATGTACAAAACATTTAAAAACAACTTATTTAAGATTGGTATTAATCATCAATATTTTGCTTTGTTTTAAATATATATATTATATAATGTACCTCTGACGGTGGCTATTGTTGCATCCAGTGACAGATCAATAATCTCTCTTGCTCTGTTCCCACCCACTCCTTCATGACTGACAGGCTCTGTGACGCTCTGCTCTGAGGACGAGAACCAATCAGAACGGTTTGTACTATTTACCAAAAATGTCTCTTGCATCAATTTGTCAGCATCAGGAGTGAACAGACCATTCAATCTTCTAGTGAAACCCAAACCAACTGACTTTTCCTCTTGTTGTGAAATTTTCTCTGTTCATGACCTCCCTCTTTTTTCTAAATTCATTCATCTCTCACTTCCACAAGTTCTTCCTTGAGCACTTACAGTATTTTTTTATCTCATCACTGCCAAGTGTCCATCTTAACAAGTAATTAGATCCTGTGATTGAAATCTTACCTCTCTTTCTGTAAGACAGTAATTGGCCTATGCTGCCAAAGAGGTGAAACACATCAATGTGTGATGAGAGAATCCAATAGGGCTACTTCATTACTGTCAATGTTTCCATATGAGGCCCTTTTTCAAATAAAATATAAAATATGTAATTTTGTGGGTTGTCATCGGTGATGTATTCCACCTGCTTCTTAAATAGATTGGATGGTTGAAATCATTTCACACCATTGGCAGACTTGTGTTTCATGAGGCACCAGTTCTTAAGACTGAAAATAAGATTAAATTCAAAGTTAAGACAGACATTTGGGCTCTCACTTTCCTCCTCATTCTCTTTCTCTCCCTCCTCAGTCTGACCACAGGTTCTCCATGGCCATGCTGATCTTACACAGGATCCAGCGCCGGAACGGGCAGTAATACTCGTAGTGAAACTGATCGAACTCTGGCGTCTGGCGGATCTCGTGGAGGAACGACACGTCGATGTCAGACTCCAGCAGTAACAGCAGCGTGGGCACGGTGACCAGCAGGACGCCCATAACCACGGCCACGAAGCGGGCCACGCTCAGCACACAGGCATTGAGTCTCTCGTTGGACGAGAGCAGGCGCAGGCTGCTGGTCAGGAAGCCTCCCATTCGGCTCCTAGTAGCCAGCCGGGTGCGTTCGTAGACCCGGTCTCGTTCCCTCTCGGCCTCCAGCTTGGCCTGGATGTCAGGGTCAGCATGGAGCTCCCTCAGCATCCTGGCGGGGCTCTGGACCGGGGAGGAGAAGAGCAGGTCGACGCCTCCCTGGCTGTCATCTACAGGGGTGGACAGCATGCTGGCACAGGGGCTGGAAAGGAAACAATTTCAAATATTTAATAAATACATTATCATGTATTGAGCGTTCTTATGAATAAACTATCTACCTGTAGACCAGCTCAGAGATGGTCAGGGGGCCACCGGCCTCGTCGTCTTCCTGCGCCTCATCTTCAGGTTTGGGTGTCTGAGGTCGGAGAGTAGAGGTTTCCATGGAAACACGGGGAGGCTGCAGGTCATTGCTCAAAGCAGAGTTTCCTCCTTCGGTCCCTTGTTGCTCTGTGACTGTGGATACAGCTGAAGGTTTGAGAGGAGACAAGGGAACAGAGTCCTTCACAGCAACAACACCTGGTGAGAGAGGAAGACGAGAGAGAGGGTGGAATATATGTTTTTACATGAGGGTGTAAACTGGCTTTAACATTAACTTACACTGAATTAAAAGGTTTCCTGGGTATTTATAGAGGGAAAAACTCCATGAAATAGTATTGAGTGACTTTTTAACAATCTATCTTTTTCACACGTATTGAATACACGGTAAGGATGTCATATTCAAGTTGGTAAAGGTAAAAAGTTATAGAGTTAATAATATGTCCCAGTTTCATGTGTGATACATACGATCACACTATCAATGCCAGTGGTTCACTACTACGTAATAATTTTACAGTACATAAGAACTTACCCCCTCCCCATTTTATTTTATTAAACAAGATGTAAAAGTTTGAATCAAAGATGATCAATTTAACTGTTCTCAATAGTACATTTTAAAGGTTTAGTGTGGAGAATCTAGTGACATCTAGTGGTGAAGTTGCATGTTGCAGATGATTAGAACCTTTGGAAACCTTCAGTTGTTATAAAATCTCAAAGGGTGTTTCATTTATCCAGTTTGGACAAACTCCGTAGAGAGGAACAGCTCCCGATGTAAATATAAAGTATTTAAACATAAAGGACTCATTCTAGCGTAAAGAAACAACAATTTGAACAATTTAGATGAAACACACTAGTGAAAACATCACAAGGATTATTTTATATTACATTTCTGCTGATAGATCCCTTTCCGCACAATCTTACACAGCGGACCTTAAAATCATAAAAATTAACAACCGTTAAGTAAAATGTTTTTTCTAATGAAAAAATAGAAAAATGTTTTTCTACAACCTTCACATAGCAGCCGCACATTATCAACACTAAATTTTTTGGACATTTATTGAATGGTTGTCAGGACAAGTGAGGGACAACTGTGTCCATGTGCCCAGTGCGATCATTTTGCATATGCAATATATTCTTATTATTTTTAATATAATACATGATTCTGTCACAATTGCTGTCGCAGTTTAGTTGTGTAGAAGACGAGGATGAACAGCTATCAAGGACCACGTTCTGATGTGTTACGCTGCAGTTGAACCAACACAGGCACATGATGGCGCTCTTCTACTGGTTAATGACCCACAGAGTAACACTGGCTGGAAGAATGAAACATGTATAATAATTTTTTTCTGTGTAAACACTCAACGCTCATGCTGAGGCACAGACTTGTGGATGTTTCTTAGACAGCAATGACGCCTCAGTGCGCACAATGAATCTGAAAATGTTATGTGTCTAAATGGTAAACGGTCTGTAAAGCACTTTTCTAGTCTTGATGACCAGTCAAAGCACTTACCAGTACAGTTTATTGCCATTCACCCATTCACACACACATTCATAGAGTGCATCTATGGGCAGCCCTTTTTTCTATGATGGGCGATTCAGTTTCTTGCCCAAGCACACTTCAGCATGCAGATGGGGAAGCCTGGGATCGAACTGGCGTCCTTCTGGCTCTACTCCCACAGCCAGTGTATGTGTGTGTTTGTATGTGTGTGTGTGTGTGTGTGTGTGTGTGTGTGTGTGTGTGTGTGTGTGTGTGTGTGTGTGTGTGTGTGTTTGTGTGTGTGTGTGTTTGTGTGTGCGTGCATGCGTGCGTGCGTGTGTGTGCGTGTGTGAAGGTTAAAAATAAAACCAGCTGTCTTCCTGCTATAGATTAAGTAAGAGCTGGGGGCTAAATGTCCACTGACGTATGACTCAGCTTGTCGACACCTCTCTTATCTCGCAATCACACACACACAGACACACACACATACATGCCAACACAGCAAGACAAAGACATCGTTAATATTCAACATACGTATTCCTATGCATAGAGTCTACGGTATATGCATAATAATAAATCTATTGCCATTGCCTTGACATGCATGAACCAAACCATCCGTACTCTTTCTAACAAATTTGTAAGTAAAAAACATTTACTGGCAAGAAAATGTTTGACCTAATTTAGATATCAAAGAAAAGTGACAAAGGTGCTTGACACAATCACGATCCTCTTTGAATTGTTTTAGCGATAGAGAAATCAAGGTCAAACACACAAATCGGTTACCATGGCCAACGGATTCAAACACAAGTTGAGAGAAATGAAAAAAGAACAAGTGGTGGTGACAGCTACCATGGCAACAGAGTCAGCAAAAAGCCCAAGAAGCGAGTGGACTCCCGGAGAGAAAGAGGCGGGTATTAAAGTTGAGGAAGAAGGTGCAGATGAAAAATGAGAGGAGCAAGATAAACAGAAGAGAGGAGGGTGAGATATATAAAGTAAAATATTGTAGCAGACTTGGGAAGCAACTGTCTTAATTTATCATAATTTATCTTCTCTCAGTTGCATAAAAGTGAACTTGAATAAAATACAGATTTATTAAGTGGAAATTATACAAATCGAGGGGGATTTTCAAACTCGGATCTCAAGTCGCCCACAAAATAGTGCGCCCCCGCGTGATTATGGCACACAGGAAGAAATATGTTTGATGCAAGTGATCTGTGATAATTCAAAGATAATTCACCCTGAACTGACCTGCAATTTAAAACCAAATGTATGAGGCGGATGAAGAACTTTAGATATATTCAGTTTGCCCTTTTAATCAGAATGTGGTGGGGAAATAATCATAACTTGCACCATAGTTACTTTTGCTCCTTTCCCATTTATACAAGCCTACTGTCTGCGTTCTGTCCTGTCACCTCCGATACAAGCCTCTACTTAGAGATGATTCACACTACAAAGCACAATCTCTGCATTGCTACAATTCCCACACGCGCAGACAAACACTCATGCACAGACAGAATCTGGGTTTTCCCCTGTTATGCAAGTGTTGACAGACCTATTTATCTTTGCCATGCAACCTCATCATGAACACCCAGACACCTACAAAGGATATTTATATTTGTTTTTAACCTCTATTCCTCTGCTGTATTGATAAGTGCCATAATATTAAATGACATTGTGTAATCCATGTTAAGGCGGATTTTACATAACGAAGATGTCTCACTGTAACTGCAGACTTTAATCTCTTATGCAGACCTCTAACTACAATAGAAAACCCTCCTGAATATGGCCTCCCTGCACAGCGTCAAGTGAGGGAACAGGATCAGCTGTGAAGCATCGCTCTTAAACCCGATGAAGATTCAGTGTCAGACTCAAGGACACTTCAGCCTGGTGGCGACGAGGGGACTGTGAAACGAGGCCAGTCGGTGAAGAACCAGCCTCTTGATGTCTACATATTTCAAAATCTATAATTCCAATTCCAGTACTAGATGTGCTGTTACCAATCCTAAATTATCAACGATGTTGAAATTGAAACTACAAGAGAGTATGATGAATTATTAAAATCAGGCCTTAGTCTTAAATTTCGCTTTGTAAAATTGGCCAAAGAATTAACTGTAGTTTAAAATGTTTGTGTTCGATAACAAGCAAGATTAAGCAAAAACGATGGGAGGATGCTTTATGGGTGAGGGAAGAATCTCTTAAATTCTGGTGTGGATCCGGATCAATGGACACATCCAGGATTTTTTAATTTCGAATCATTTTCTTTAACATTGCGACTTGCGAGATGAGATGTTTTTCCGAAGGAACAATTCATGGATCTAAATGGGAAACCATCAGGCGTATTGAGGGAACTGATATCTATGAGTATTTTCAGCTTGATTGAATTTAAGGGGACTGCTGGTCCTGGGTGGAGGTTTGTGCTCTACTCTGTACTAATTCTCATTCGGCAGCCCCCCCTTTTGATGCTCCATTCAAACTCAATCCAGATCTTCCACTAAAATACTTTAAATACCTCACAATCCTTCAGCCTGTTGTTTCACCATAAATCTATTGTCCACCTCCCTCTTTAATACATCCAGAAATCAACGCATCTGTGAGAACTGTGTTATACTGTAGAGTACTGTACAGTGGTTAGTTATATTTGTGATATATGTGGCTTACACACACACACACACACACACACACACACACACACACACAAACTTACACACACACACATACATACACACACTAGAGAGGTCTCTGGAGAGTCTCAGTGGATGTTTGACAGATCACACTTACCAGTCGGTTGCCATACCAGAACATCTACTGGGCTGAATGAGCTCAAAATTTGAACCTGCATTTACTTTGAGAAATACATGTTTAATGCTGCATCACTTAAGGAAGTCCAGTGTTCATGTGTTATGTGCCTGACCAACCAAAATAATCCTCTGTACCAATGTAGTTGAGCAGCCTGCAGAAAAGATGCTGTATTTGACCATAAATGACTTTAAACTGTATATCTTGATGTGTCTCTGATGTGCATCTTACTCTGTTCCAGTGTGTTTCTCTGACATCCCGTGCAGGTTCCGCTGATACGTCCCGCTGACCCCACGAGACGTACATAAACATCCCGTGCCGTGTGATTGGCTATACGAAGATGCAGGCTACGCCGCGTTGTTATCTTCACCTGGCACCTCAAGGCCTCTGCCACCACTATCGATGAGGCCTGCTCCTCTGCAGCCTCCCCTGGATGAAATACTTCAAGAGGCCCGGCCTGTCCCTCCTCCATCTCCTCACGCTCGAGTCCCTCAGAGGTCACGTCCAGCCCGAGCCCGCCTACCCTGCCCTGGATCCCACAGCTACAAGCGTCCCCTATGTTGGACTCCAAACTGCTCTGCATGAGGCCGCCTCCAACATCGCTTCTGTTTCTGGGCTCGAAAAGCTCCATCGTTCAGTCAGATGATAAAACTTGGACCAGCTGTCTGCGGCAGAACCCCCACACCCTGAATGACCGGACTGCCAGCTGAGCTCTGAGGCTGGGAAGGGTATGAACACACATGCACTCCCAGAGAGATGGTGAGAGATGGACACCAGACACACTCTCTCTCTCTCTCTCTCTCTCTCTCTCTCTCTCTCTCTCTCTCTCTCTCTCTCTCTCTCTCTCTCTCTCTCTCTCTCTCTCTCTCTCTCTCTCTCTCTCTCTCTCTCTCTCTCTCTCTGATGAACAGACATGGTGGGCCCTCATGTGAATGTCAGTGATTTAACAAAGAGTGGAGGGGCATTAGAGGAGGATCAGATCCAAAGCTGCAGTATCTATATATAACCAGGTGGTCCGGGCTACACAGGGGCAACTAATCTAACTCTGATTACAGAGGCCCGGGATGGGATGGGGATCACTTGCTGTTCCTCCACGCGACATTGTCTATATCTTCGTCTTCCATCCTATCGGACAAACTTGTTTCTCTTTCATTCTATACAGACAAAATTCTTCAATTGAAATACACTAAAGTTAACTTGTGATCACAGAGAGACGAGTGTGGACTCTGATAGGACGGAATCAGGTAAGTGTGTGTGTGTGTGTAGGTTAGATAGGAGAGGGACAGGCTGTACAAACAGAGCAAGGTCAGCATAAACCTTGGGTCAGCTTCCTGTTTCCCCTCTAATGGCTGAGATTAGTGCTCTGAATATAGACGGGGGAACCTCAGACATCTTGAGAACACTTTATCCCAAAGTCCTTGCACCAGCCTTCCTGCACCAGTCTTTGTGTTTGACTTTATGCGGTTGCCTCGTCCGTCCCCCTCTACAGGCAAAAACGCTCTGGGGTACTAAAGGCCATATTAGACGGCGGGGCGTAAGTGATTCTAAAGAGGATAACAACATACATTTTTGAATTATCTTTCTTAAAAGCATTCAAGGAGATGAACTCAATTGTACACACACAAAGTGGTGGAGGCATTTGTGTAAGAAATGCCTCTTAGACTTTTGGTATTTTCTACATGAATTAACAACTAAAATATGAATCCATTAAACCAAGTAGCAAACAACTTAGAGTTGCAGGAGATGCGTTGACAAACAAGGCATTTTCAAATTGAATCTGGTGTCATTACTCAGCATGGATCCTGTCAGTGATGCATGGGGCCCTTCACAAGATGACTGCCTCCTGCCCCGCGCAAGCTAACTAACTGAGACAGCCGATATGCTCAGCGCTGCAGCTCTTTGACCCCGAGTCAAGACTGGATTGATTTTCCTTTAAATGGGATGAAGGGAGACAGAGGGAAAGACGGAGAGAGAGAGACAGAGAGAGGGAAAGTGAAGGGGGTGGCCGTAAATTCTGCCAGAAAAGACGTGAGAAAAGAGGTCCATCAACAGTTTGAGCAGAGCGATGGCACAATGCCATGATTGTATGGGTGAAGGTCTGACTGGCACGGTCTGGGTCGAATTTGTGAGACTGGAGGGAGGTGAGGCATGAGGGTGAAGGATGGAGTGAAGGAGAGCGGAAGGGGTTAGGTAAGAGGAGAGGAGGGACTCCGTAAAGGTGAAAGACAAAGGGACATGTCCTGTTGTGTGTGGAGGCCAGGGACAAGTGGAATGAAGAGAGAAGACGACAGTGGAGAACAGGCTTTCTATAGGTGGAGATAAAGTTCATTTTACACAATAAGTATAAATTATATTTATCATCAGCCAAAGTCTAGATGATGGACATTTGACTGAGTTTAAAGTTTTACAAGGCTTTACAGGCAGTGGCCACAGGCGGCTCTAACTCAGTGATGTGTGGCTCAGGGGAGAATCTTAAAACACTACTCAGGACTTTTATAAGCACAGCAGCTTTCCTGCATGCTTTGGGCTAAACATAGATTTTGAGATGAAATGAGCCTATGAGAATTATTTAACACCAGTCAAAAAGGTGATAAAAGACAACCCCCACCCCTTGTGGTTGATTTCCCCTTATTCTGTCAGTAATTGTATCACTTCCTGACGAACATATCTTACTTTAGCTATGAATACTTTATTTATGTGTTTTGTTCCCACACCATTTTCTGATACTGATTATTTTGCTGAACTGAAAGCACAATTGTTAATAAGTGCAGTTATTCATTATCTATACTTGTATATAAACTTCTTCTTGTCCTTTTTCCACCTCTATTTAAAAAAGCGGTTTCTTTCTGTATCTTGACATCTCCTCTGTGATATGACCTTACATAAAGTCACCCACAATTCCTCCTGTTATTTTTTTTACCACACACACAGTCCTCCCTTGTGTGCGTCCTACATCTGCCGGGAACAACCTTCCTGGCCTTTTTTCATTCTGCCAGCCCCACACTCCGCTTTCTCCCCTTTCATATTCTCTCCATTTATTTCCCCTCTCCTCTCTCCATGCACCGTCTTGGGTAACCTCACCGTCTGCTCTGCCCTTCCTGCTTTCTGCTGTTCAACAATAGGATTAAGGCTTCGATCAGATAATAGGTCTCGGTGTCAGGCATAATAACGGAGGAGAAAAAGCAACAGAGAATAACAATAACATGCAAAAAATGTCACGAGGGAAGCCCCCAGTGTTGTGAGTATCTCTTGGTCAACATAAATCTGCTGTGGGAAGGAGGAGTCCTGAGGAAAAACCCTTAAAATACCAACTATTCTGAGCTGCTTCACTGGGTTTCTCCTGGAACGTTGCAGCCAAGTCACCTCCAAGAGAAAATAAACATCTCTTCCTCTTTTTCTTGCCTCTCAGCTGATAGAAAACTGACCCACCATCAGCAACTACACTCATTATGCAATTCACCACAGTGGCCACATCCTGAACTCGGCTTCTGGTACTAATGCTTCATTTTGCAGCTTCAAAATATCAAAACTAACAATATTATGGAACAATATTAATAGGTAGTCAATTCAATATTTGCTTTATTATTTGAAAAATATTGTGAATTGTTAAACTGACACACTTAATTGATTATTCTGATCAGTTGCTGGGGTAACTCAAACAGTTTTGTGCTCGACTGAACTTGCAAAAATGTGTAATTTTGTTCACTGACCAACATGCGATTCAGTTATAAATCAATGATCAATCAATGTTTACTTGGAGCTTTACTTTCACACACACACAAATATTTTTAACCAAATTAAATGCATAGTTCTTTCCTTAAAACACAAAAAATATTTAAATAACTTGACAATATAGTATGATAACAAATAAGAAAAGGCATTATTGGTCTGTTTTACATGATGAAAAGGAAAATATTTATCCTGTGAAAGTAAAATAAATATGACTGTATTGTTTGCTCTTGCGCAGTTGCACTGTTTAACATCCAAACTGTGTTCTGCGAATGTAATTACATTACTTCATACATATTTCCTGAGGGGATAATAGTTCCTCAGTTAAAAAAAAAAGTTAGATTAATTCTAAATGTTGTGATTAAAGATAAAGATAAAAATGTGATAAAGTACTAAAATTATGCTTAAATTTGTAAAAAAAGGAGGTGAAGTGTGTTTATACATATACACACATTCATACACAAAAACGAACACACAGAGTTAAATTGTAGTGGATGTTCTTGATTTTCACTTTTATGATGCAACCACTGAATGATTGCAAACACACATTCAAAGGAAATCTAACGAGCAAGTGCTTGTGTGCGCACACAGCTGCACATGAGGGCGTAAACAGAGACAGACCGCTCGGAGCCGAACAAACACAGTAACTCCTAATCGACTTTTCCTTAATGAAAACACAATCTGGGTCTGTGGGCTCTGTTTCCCTGATGTCACACAGTTGGTCTTCCTCTGTAACACACACTCATTATCAGACAAAGGCACACACAGACATGGTGGTATCCTTGGAGAGGATCATGGGAGGGGTATTTTTAGCATGCTGTGATTGGTGTCTCCAGGGAGACAAGACTGATGGAGGGATGGGAGCATCAGCTGCTCAATTAACGCCCTCTGTCTGAGCGCCCTGCATGTGCTTCTTCATACATACACAAGGGAGACCACATGAGACTTTCAAAAGGTCTGTAGCAGGGGGGAATGGGTGTGTTATTGCTTGTGTGTGTCTGTTTGTAGAGTAAGCGATATCTTACCATTGTCTGGGGCTGTCTCTTCGTATTCGTTAGGGGAGGGCAGTGCAGGTACCAGAGGTTCCATGTTCATGATGAGGTTTTTATGGCTCAATGAGTTAAAACTTCGACTCTGACCAAACTGGGCTCTGAAAACACAAACATCAGCAACACTGACTCCAGTTGTTGCCAATTTCAACCTGTCATTGTGAAGTCCAGCTAAATAAAGGGCCCTGTGTGTGTGAAAGATTTGCGTCTTACCTGCGGACCGCAGGCGGCTCTCTCTTAATCTTAGAACTAGCTTCAATCACCTCTTTGGCAACTCTTCCACTAAAAGGGAGAAAGAATGATATTTTATGTGTTTTGCAAGGTCACAGTGACCTTGACCCTTGAGCAGCAAGTTCTAATGAGGTAATTTGCGAGTCCTGTTAAGCACTTTTGTAACAAATTTGAAGAAAATCCCTCTGGGTGTACTTGAGACTTTGTGATCACAAGGTTAAAAGAAGTTCTTTCTGAGGTTATGGCGACCTTGACCTTTGACCTTCAACCACCAAAAAGGTTTTACAGGATACAAAAAATACATTAAAGAACATGAAGCAACTAACACAACAAAAAAGTCAATAAAAGAAACAATCGTCTAACAGTCCTACTTTTGGTTCAGGGCCTGTAGACATGTTGAAAAGGTTTATAACAGTCTGTGTTTAAATGTACTTATATTGTAAGGATATTTTGAAATTTCATATAAAATTCCCATTTCATTTGTTATGTTGTATCTGTCTCAGCAATTATAAACTCTGAACGTTGGAGAAAAGTGTGTCGAAGAGAATTTGGCCAACAGATAAGGGCAGTGGCTACTGTCAGAAAACAGTAACATGGGATTTGTTATTGGTTTTGCTGTTGTTCATAATGAGAAAGATCTGTTTCTTCTGAGCGGACAGGCTCCTGTCAGAGGCGCCATCAGTCTGATTGTTCTGACTCTGACCAAGCAGCCGTGTTCTTGCTCATTAGTGTGTTGGCGGTGACTTTCTTCGACTGTATGTAAAGATGGACGATCTGTGTCCACTTCCTCCCATCGTCCAAAGTCATCATCAATCATGACGTTTTACCACACTTTTATAGCATCGATAATTTAATTAAAAAGAGAACACAACTCAGAAACCATCTTTTTCTGAAAAATATATTTAACTATTTAAATACTTCAGCCAGCCACCAGGGGGTGATCAATATAATTGGGCTCCACCTTTTGGGAGTTGTATTCTCTATACCAGTGGATCCCAAACTTTTTACAGTCTTCAGACATTCAATCTCCAGCTACGTACCCCGCGCAGGACGTGCGATAGGAAACAAAAGATGTTGAGCTATACAAAACCTAAATCAAATATTTCCCCTGCGTACCCCCTGAACCACTTTGCGTACCCCTGGGGGTACATGTACCCCAGTTTGGGAACCAATGCTCTATACAGTGTCTCCCTCTGCTGTCATTCCAGCTTAACTTTCTCTCATGCCATACCTCTTTTTCTTTCTTTCTTTCTTTCTTTTTTCACTCAAACTTCTAACTCTCTTCAATTACATTTACTACTTTCTTTAAACTGTCAGATTTCTGACTCACCTGTATCTGAACCTACTTCCTTTGAAGAAGATGTTGCTGCTGGAAACTGTCTTTATCTGACTCGACTTTGCACACCTGTCAGAGGGGGGAGGAAGAAACAAAAAGAAAAGAGTTTCACTATCATAAATCATCTAAGACACAAGTTTGATTTATTGATAAACTCATAGTACAACCCTCTCAACTTCATCTTTCAGGTTATGTAGCAACAGTGACTCAAATTGGACAGAGTAGCTTCTTCGAAGGCCAACAGGGAAGGTATTCAAATTTAAAGTTTATTCTGTAGGTCAAACCTTCATATTTTATTCAGGATTATTTATGAGATATATGAGATATGGTGCCAGACAACCAGGCATTTTACAAAGTGAGTTTACACACACACAGCTTTGCTTAGTGTGTATGAGAGAAACAACGAAGCAGTATGTTGTCCAAGCTCTGCTTGGCTGCCATTTACAAACTCTATTCACTCTAATTTGATTATAGGGCTCCGATGCTTGTCTGACATCCGAGATGACATTCACTCCTCCTCTGTCCGCCTCTCAGAGACACACGAGCTGCTGTCGTTAAGAGGTCGACATCCAGGCAGAGGCTGTTATCACTAGGCTTTTATTATTTCATCAATATTTCTTCCTCTTGTAAGATCGTGCAAGCATTTTTTTTAACGTTCATATATTTCAACAAGATGATCAAAGAGGAAATTGGTCCATTTCCACAGATGAAATACGATTCAGCAAAAGTAGTATAGGGAAATCTAATGGATAGATTTTTCAAAACATAATCATATTAAAAAAGAGAGAAATGGTGAACAGGGTCTATGAAACAATGGTTTGGGAAAAATATATAATATATAGAAATGGTGAGGTGACCCTTTGTTGTGATGACCTGCCTGGGGAAGGAACAGAATCAAGAGGAAAGCATAAAGTAATCTCCAGATCATGTCTGCACGACATCTCCACATTAAATCTGACTTCATCTGACTCCACATCTTTTCCCACCTCATCCTCACTTCTGAGCAGGGTGGAAGTTCTTCTACTTTTTGGAATTTGTATTTTGCAACTACGGAAGCATTGTGATTGTGACTCTGAGACCTTACACCAAGAGCAATAAACTAAACTCACTAAACCCTGACCGAGGAAAAGCAGTTCAGGGTCATTATCTTGGCTCCAAACCTAGTGTTCCCCGTGGCTACAGACTAAAGTAGAGTTTCATCTCCATCCTCACACTCTCGCCACCACCCCGAGCTTGTTTCCATTCCTGAAGCAGCAGCAGTGTCATAGTATCTGCAGATCAGAGCGATGGCCTCGCAGCAATCAGCTGCTTCCCGGTGAAGGACAACAACATGTTGTTTCAGTGCCACAGAGTGTCAGTGAATTGTGTTTCAAAGAGTAGTATCGGATAAAAGAGGAACAGGAAGGAGAGCAAATTAAACTTAACCCATGGAAACGCATTCAAAATAAATACATTGGAATAGATCAGTGCCATTTGATATAATATGTGACAATTCTTTATTGAAATGTTTGAAAACATGTCACATATTCTGTTGACGTACATTATTCAAATGTTTCCAACAATGTTCAAACCCAGATTTTACTCAAGTTAAAGAGACTTTTAATTCCGGTCACTGTTTAGTAGCATCATATCCATTTTACCAGTGGCTTTACTTCTAAGGATGTAAACGTACACTGTTAGCCTGTGAGCCAGTTGTGTGTTTCTTTCTTCCACTGTTTGTTTTGGTCACTGATGGATCATGATGATTCATTAGAGTTTTTACTGAGCGTGCCGTTCTACCACCACAGCTCTCCCAGGGAAGCGCTAATGGACAGGGGAACCAAGCGACCCAAGGGGACAACTCCCATGATCCCACATGGTTTCACAGAGTCATCAAACTAGGTATTTTGTTATTGCTTTAATTGAGAGACAACTAGTGGCCAATGTTACATATTGTATGTTCAAATATTTATAATTTCAGGTAGCAGGGATATCTTGAGGTGGAATAATTGCGGACCAGCTCCCAGTTTCCCATGAATGTGTGTGTGCGTGTGTGTAAACTCACTTGTAAAATGCCTGGTTCTCTGCCCCACACTTCCATAAGTGCTTACAGGCTGCAGGGGTCGAGGTGTGAAATGTCAACACCAGTTTCTTCTGGAGACAGTAAAGGACAAAGACAGAGAGAGGGAGAGACAGGACAAAAGGTGAGGGAGGGAAATGAGATTACCCAAAGACGTGTGCATGAGGACGAGAGTAGCGAGGAACATGATGAGAGGGAGCTGAGCAAAATGCTGACCCACAGACCCACAGACCCAAAGCCATAAGCTTAGCAAGATGTCCAGACAGATATAGTGAGCGTTCAGCAGTAAAATGGCCTGCGAGCAGTTCACAGGTCTGTATGGATTAGGAGGGAGAGGAGGGATATGTTCCTGTAAATGTCTAGTTTCCAGTCCTATGAGTCTGGTAATATGATCCCAGATCGATGCTGCTCAGCAACGAGGAGGAGGAGGAGGCAAGCGAGAGGAAGAGATCAGTAACATGGGAGCAAGATACTGTAAAACAACCCAGCTACGCCTTATTCTCCATTTTCAAAAGGACAGGGAATTTGGATTTTGAAATTGTTAAGAGAACCTCACCATTCAGTTCACAGATGACTCGTTCCTAAACCCTCTCAGTCAGCTGTATTGCTCAGCCCCCTCAGTGTCATACATCACTCATATAAGTTGTGTTGGTTGTGGTTTACACACATGTGCCGCAGTGGCCATGTGTGTTTGGTCACAGGCATGTGAGAGTACCAGAAACTCTCTGTGAAAATATAATCAACAAATTGCTTCTCGTCCCACTTTGGCTGCACAAACAAAGACATGATGCTAATGATGGTGCTATGATGCTTAACTATGAAAATATATATTATATGGACTGTAATATTATTCAGGAGCAAAGAGCATTTAAAGAAATACAAATTAAGCATCTAAATTGGCAGCTATTCAGCAGCTGATCTTCAGTCAGCTGATATAAAAAAAACATTCGACTTTATATTCTAATTAAAGAAACAGAGGCTGGATAAAATGAGATAGAGATAAACTGCTGACTCATCAGTGTTGCAGTAACGGAGCCATTAAAAAGCTGCCATCAGCTCAAAGTGGGACAGTCAAGTTAATGTGTTCCAGAGGTTATGGTGAATAGTGAAATCATGCAGTGACACGTGTCACACGGTGGAACAGACAACACAACAATAAACGATTAAAAACCTATGACACTGAAAATCTTCCCAGAAATGATGTGAATCTCTTAAACAAGACATTTATACACACAACACAAAATAATGGAATCACTGCGGGTTTCTCATGGACAGAGACATAGATTATGTATCATAATCTCACATAATCTATAGTTCACTGATACGAGAGCTGTGGAGATGATTTTAATGTGGCTGCTGGGAAGGGGTGGATGTAGGACTTAAAATCAGGGGGACACATTTTACACTGAGGGTCCAACATCCACATACAACTGTTTCTTTCATTGAGGCTCTGGAACTGGAGCTCTGAGTGAAGACACACTTTACTAGAAAGATATTTAAGACATGAAATAAGTGCCACAGTTTGTAAAAAAAAATGTATCTGTAAAGGGGCTGGTAATCTCTAGAAAAATATTTTGATTTTGAGTCTGTAGGCGAGAGACAAGGGAATATCTGATGAATCCATCGGAAGTCCCAAGCTATTGGCTGATGCCCCCAAGAGGCTGATTTGTACTCAGACTGAGGGACTACTGATGGGACAGGGGGACTTCATGGGGACTTCAGGGGTCAAACAGAGCTCAGCTGGGGCAGCGCCCCTCTTGCCCCACCTCTGGCCCATGCTGCAGGGAGTAGCTACACAGGAGTGGGATATCAATCATCATTTTACGGAAAATAACTTAAAGTTTTTATGTTTCAAAATAGCTGCAAAGACGAGCTAACTAGCCGAAAAATGATTGGATGAACTGAGAAAAATGTTGAGGAACAATATTGAAAACCACACACAATAATGAAATGATGATGAAACAACAGTTACAGATGAGAAAGTTTCCTCCAGCTACATGAGGAGGTGAGGTGAGGGCAGGACCGCGGGGAGAGGCTTCAAATTAAGGATTCAAGTATGACTGTTATTAGTTGTGTTTTACTCACCAGTGATGACTATGTTTACACACAGAGAGAAGAGACAGAAACACAAAGATAAAACTGCATCTTCAGCCATTCATGAGTTGCCACACAGACAAACAGGCAGACGCACGGACAAGTTAAGCGAAGATGAGAGAGCTGCTGAAAAGAAGAGTCATGAGATCGATTGGCTGATTGGATGATTGGCTGATCAGATGATTGGCTGATCAGATGATTGACAGATCAGATGATTGATTGGCTTATTGGTAGATTAAAGAGCAAACTGGCGGAACTATTTTCAAGTATTTTTAGGTTTTACACATATGTATGAGGCGTGATACATCTTAATAGCTGCTCAGAATCTACCACAGTTCCAGACTGGATGACAAACATAGACATGAAACATGTGTCCCAAATACAAGACACCTGCTCTTAACATGTTTGTTTTCCTGTGTCCAGGAGAAATTTAAATTCAAAAACATGTATATTGACATTAACAACATGGTTCTAGTGGAGGGATCTCTTATTTGGGCCACAGCTGACACACAGTGTGAGTTATGAGGAGGTTAGTCGTAACACACCCACCATCCTGTTACAGTGAATCCTGCCTGTTAAGGAGATCTGAAACAGCGACACACATACACAGTGTGTGTGATGGCGCACCAGACTACAGGGACAAACAGTAACAGTTTCATAGCACGTCTTCCTGAGGATGAAACATCACACGCATTAAGAAAGGGGGGGAAAGAAAAGGAAGGAGGTCACTAACACCAAACTGGATCCAAATGAAAACAGACTGTTTGATTCAACGTCATGGTCTTTCAGATGAAGTCTACAAATGTTAAAGTTTAGGATCTAACAGGTCAGTAAGATGATGATGATGATGATGATGAGATCAGTACAAGAAAACACAATTCATCATTATGACGATGGAAACTACACAACACATTTTGTTTGTTTGTTTATCCCTCCACATGCAGGAGAACACAACACTCACCTCTTTCTGGATCCCTATGACGTAAAAAGTTTTTCCTTCAAACTTCAGCTTGCTGACGTCCACCCTGCAAAGACCCAAAACATTCATTAATTAAGAAATATCCACAAGACTATTCTATTGATGTGAATTATATTTTTTGCAATCCACTACATCTACTAACAACATTTATAACATTACAGTTCTCCAAAGGAGGTAACACTACATAACAAGTACTTCAATTTTACTTTAAATAACTCTTTTGTCCTGTGTACTTTTGCTTTAGAAATTTTTTTAGAAAGTTACCGGAAGTACTGTTACTTTGTCTTAAGTAAAGGATTTACATACTTTTACCACCACCACCATTCAAAATAGTGGCTAAAACATGTATGTTGAGATTTTTGATGTACAGTATGTTGTAGGAGTTTACTGAACTGATTTTATTAATCATGCAAGATAACACCTTTCTGCAATGACAATTAAAGTCAAATCTCATCATTTTAATTCCACCTCATACATATTATTGTCATGCCAGTTAAAATAAAGTGATGATAATACGTAACCATTTGCTTTAATACAGGCAACACATTTAATATCCGTGCTTACGGGTTTAAATTTTAGACTTATGCAAGCATTTGTACCATTTGAGGAGGTGGATCCTCTTGTTTCCCTGGAACACCACAAACCCTGTGGCTGTGAACCCGAGAAAGGCTGTAGAGCCTGTAAAGTCCTAAAAACACACACACACACACACACACACACACACACACACACACACACACACACACAGTGTGAGAGGCAGCAAATGGTATTATGGGACACAGGTGGGGTTTAACATCCGGGGAGCAAGTGGGCCGTCAACAATCTCCATGGCAATGGCACCTACACAAAATCACCTGTTTGTTCCAAACTCCAAACCCATAATTTGCAGTAAATAGAATCAAGATCAAGGTGCAGAACAAACAGCACACTAGATTCAGTTTGACATAATGAGAATAAATGAAACAACAACTCCAGAGTAAGAGAAGAATCATCTGTACATCTCCCTTCTTTTCCCTCTATCTCTCTGTAAATCCCCTCGTCCTCATCGTCACATCGCTCCAGATAAAAAAATCCGTATTAAAAACAGCCACACTGACGACAGTGTAGCAGATAACAGGGATCCTCTTCAGCAGGCTGAATTTAGATATCGTTTTAATCTGCTTAGCTTGCTCAGTTACGTCTGTTCATGAGTTAGAATGTCTATTTCACTCTGACTGAGGGAAACTAATTTAAAGATTGGTTTCCCTTTTTTTAGATTGAATCTGTTTCCATCTGTAGTGCAAGAGAAAGTATAAAAAAGGACAAGTAAGGTGAAGTGTCCAATGAACCTTAACTCTTCAGCTCTCCTGTGTTAACACTGTGAAGATGGAGTCAGTGACATAGACTTGTTTCGGCTATGGTTTTCTCTGAGCAATCAATAATATTGATTCCTGAAAGTAATTTGTTTTCTCTGCTGATTGCTTTTGTTGACCAGGATCATGTTTGGCAGACATGTCTTTGCTAACTAGAGGATTCAGGTCATTGCCCTTCCTGCATCAAAACCGTGACCTCACGGCTTTGCAGAAAAACTTCGGTCAGTAAAGTTAATCATGTTCATATTTGTAAGTTCAATACCGATTGAAGAGCAAACAAGCAAAGGGTAAAGAGGACAGGTGAGTTTATGTTTGTTGTCGTCTCTGCACTGGAGCCAGAATTCTCCACACAACTGCACAAACAACGATGGTGAATATTTGCATATGTAAACAAATACGCTTCCAATCAATACAATTATATTTTGTTCAATAGTGACTAACATTTTTAAACATAACATTTACAATGAAAAGAAAAATAGGTGTAGATTTGCTCATCCGGTAGATTTCTATTATAATATTATAACAGTTTTAGTAACTATAATAAACCGTAATACTACCAACTACAACCAAAACTTTGAATATCGCATGATGAGAGCTCCAGTTACTTTATCTAAATATAAATTACTTTATAATATGATAAAGTTATACTGTATATACTGCATATACAGAGAGGAGTACAATTCATTAGCACGTCATAGACAAAAGTGGAAGTGAAGCTACTTCATGAATGCAACAATAATTTGAGTGAGTTACTGAGATATGATCAAAAATAATGTCTAAAATCAAGGCAGAGGTTGGCGGATTTGCTGTTTAATCGGAGAAGCCCTGTCAATATAAATAGTGGACAGTCCTGCCTAACGTTACCTTGCATGGGTGAGGGTCCACTCCATACGTCTCCAGGCTGTGAGCCCTTTGGAGCATGTTCAACTCTGCAAACGAAGCACACTGGCCCCTGAAACAGAGGAGAGGAAAACTATGTTCATATATGAATGACCACATTGACACTGTTAGTGCATGTCTCTCTATGTGCGTGGCTGTGCAAGCCCTCCAGGTATGTTAATGATTTTATATTGATTTAATTGATCTGTTGTAGAGTCGGCCTGAGACAAAAACCACAGTTATAGTCTACTGATGATGCAATAGCAGCACAAACTAACGAAGAACCGTAAAAGAGAAATAGGTCTATCAGTTTCTGGGACCTAAGTCCATATGATAGGAAAATATATATAACAATACATGTAATATTTCGATGGATTGAGTGAGTTTTGTCGGGCTATATTTTTCTTGCCTACATTTAGAAAAATTAAGTGAGTAGAATTTGCTGGTATCAGTTTCTGTGCCAATAAAATACTGATCAAATAACAATATGATGATTCCAAGGCGAGTTCTGAACTGTTTCTGCGTAAATATGGGGATTTTGGGATGTTCACTTGCAGAGTGAAATAAATGACATCTTCTGAAAGTCTCACTGAATCTAAAAATATGTGGACCATATCTGTGTACCTTCATTAATTGCCTCCATGGCAAATCTAAGACATCTCTACCACTGCTACTGCTGCTGCTGCTGCAATTGCTCATGTTGATAAGTGGGCCAAGCTAAATAACTATCTTCCATTTCCATATTAAATCACAGAGAACATCCCTGCACCTTCCTTGAAGTTTGAAAAACTCAAATTTATAGGCAAAGTTTTAGTTTGTTGAAATCACCCTTCGCCAAAAAACAGTTTTCAGCCCTCTGTGAAAACGAAGCAGCCGAGTTGTGCAGAAAACCCACCAATCAAAGGAAACAATGTACAACTGTCCTCTAAGGATTTCCGGGTGTCCATTTAACCCTGAATGCATGGTCTGCATGGTGGGGACACTTGAAAATAAGCTGAAGATAAAGTGAGAGACAAGCACAATGTGTCTGAGAGGGATATTGTTTTTGTTTAAAGGAGATCTTTATATTGAGCTAATTAAAGTCATAACATTTGGCCAGGCCTCTGATTATCTGTTTCCATTTTTGCAGAAGCAGCCCTATAAACGGAGGCTAAGTGTTTGTTTTTGTTAGGAGTGTTGATACTTTCATTAGAGTAAGTGCTGCAGCTGAGTGATGTACGCTGCTACTCCTATAGACGTATGAATACACACTTAAAGTGCAAACATATAATCTGCAAATATGCACAGAGAGGAAAATGATAAATCCACTGAATTAACTTATTCACCATGTAAATCAAATTCATACATCGGTTTGTGTATCACCTGAGGTCACTCTCTGCAGCCCAATACTAATCTACACGGTGTTAATCCTGTCAGTGGGACCCATCAGGGGCAGGCGGGTGGGCACTTAGGCGTCTAGCTCTGTGCTGTGGGAATCACCGCGTTCGTCTTTGATGTTTTATAGGCGCTGTGAGTGTGACGGTCACAGACTTCACATCATCACTCATTAGCTGCAGCGATGGTGGAAATAACCACAAACAACTAATGGGCTTCATGTTTTCTGTATATTATGTGATCCTATGTCATTGGATCTTAAATAAGTCAATTTGAACATGTTATCATAATTTTTTAGCTCAGCCTTTTTCTTGTAGTGAATTTTTTTGCCAACAGCCAGGGTTCAGACGAGGCCCCTCAACGTAAATAAATAGATAAATCGATTTTGGGGATTATAACAGATAAATAGGGTTTATAGACGTTTACAGTGTCATGGTAGTTTCACGTGACCTCAACCATATCCATGTTTCAGCTCATATTTTACTCTATCCATCATGCAAGGTTGATTTCCATCAGAATTCATTTTCTGAATTTAAATCCTGTATTATAAGCGAGTCAAACCCGGCGTAAAAAATAAATAATTCATGCTCATTCATTTGCAAATTCATTTCGGTGTTTATTTACTTTCAGCTGAATCTAAAGTGAGACACCCTCTGCAATGCGATGGCGCACAAATCACACAATTTTGCCTCAGTGACAGAAAGCACTTTACTGAGTGCAGATTAGAAAATTGTCTCTGCAGCCAGTTTTTTTAAAGCACAGATCACAGGAACGAGGTTCCATGCCAGTCACAAATATCAAACATTAAACTGATAACAAAGACACTGCTCCAGGCAACACACAACCCCACCACACACACACACACTCACAGACAAACACACAGACACACACACTTACCTGAGCTCATTCTTATGTATTTCCATAATCTTCCTCTCCAGTTTGAGGGATTGTTTAGGGAACAGCTTGAAGTCACTGATGTAGTCTGACGGGTGCTCCTCCGGGTCGTAATCCCCAAGTTCAGCTGAAAGAAGAGGGTGAGACAATGTCAAACTATTTCTTTAACATGTGAATTAATTTAGGCTTAGTGGATGGTATTTCCACAGAATATACTCATAAGCAGCTGAACCTGATAACACTAACAGATAAATATTTTCCTCTCCGAATCAGGCACAAAGTCCTAATTTCACTCTTAAATCTGCTCTTAATTACTTATCATAATAGAGGTTAAATCAAAAACTTGCCTTGAGTTTAATTAAACATTAAAATTAATCCTCAATTAATTCTCCAGCTCTATAATCAACACCCTGACAAAATGGGACAGGGACCTGCCCTTGTTAAACAGAATTAGCCAATGTTACACCGCTGTCACACCGAGGGTCGAGATAACTCTCTGGGGATATGAACCAATCAGAGCGCAGTACGGCGATATGTGTATCAGCCACACAGGCTCATTGATATGATCCAGCTCAGTTAATTCCTTGCTTAATCCATGTGAAAGCAGGTGGCTCTGCGCTGTGACTCAACATGAAACTGGTGCCGCCAATTGAACACAAATCCTTACACACACATCGTGTTGTGTTATAAAATGTAGGATCACAACAGGTCTGGTGACTTGTCCTTCTAAACTTCAAGTCCCATAATGCACCACCTGCAGGCCAGTGCAGGCTGCTCATTATGACTTGAGTTGGAACACCTTCGAGTCTTAGCAGAGAGAGAGAGAGAGAGAGGCAGGAGAGAGGATTCAGCTCATGGTACAACCAAAGAAGCCACTGGTACTGTAACAAGACTTTAATTTGGATGATTATTTAATACTGGAAGTGCTGCTATCGTCATGAATGTTAGGATGTCTTGTTTGTCGAATTGTAAAATAATAACCAAGCACCACACAGCATACAGGCTGCATGCATATAAGTCTGGCTTTTTGTTTAAGTGTACTCAGTTGTTTGTGCAATTTTATTTGGTGTTTGAATCGTGTTTACATTCATTCATTTACGAACACTGTAAAAAAACATATTTACTTTATTAATTGGACTGAAGTTGTTTGAAATATATTAGCATATTTGTATAACTTCTTGTTCTTTTTGTGTCTTGAAGGTTTTCCAACCTAATGAACTAAACCAGCAAACAATTAACAAATAAGGCAAAATAAATCTTGAGCTGTGTTGGGTTATTGAGTTGTCCCGTGCGTCGTGTGGGGTTCATGTACCAGGCCCTTTCCAGTTGGGCAGGAGTTGAAGAGAAAAACCTCGGAACTTGACACTCACCCTGTATGATGCAGGCTCCCAAATATGCAGCTTCAGCAAAAGGACAAAGGAGGCGACCATGGTAGATGTCTCTCTTCAACTGGAGGTACAGGAGATACCTGGACACACACACGCACGCCCACACACACACACACACACACATAGTACCACTTATTTGCTGCATAATGTCTGCAATAGTGTAATAGTTGAATAAGCATCAGTGCTGAAATATATACAAAGTGTTTGGGGGATATATCTAATTTGTTTTCCTTACTGCATCAAAATATGCCATCAATGTTTCATTTGTAACATTACCCATAACAACATAATGATAGATACAGTTGACTCAAATCATTAATGAGAAGTGCTGTGTCATCATCAGGATATTGTGACATTAAATATTTCCACGGTCCTCGATAGCATTATCATTCGTTGCTGAGTATTACCATGGAAACAGCTACCGTATAGCAGAGACTGGTACTGTAGTTACTATGGAAACCGACTCCTCAACGAAAGCTTGTTCTGACATGCTGCTGACATGCTACAGACATGCTACAGACATGCTGCTGACATGCTGCATACATGCTGACAGGATGCTGAGATGCTACTGACATGGTCATCTGTCTCGCATTACAGAGGAGGCAAGAAACAGAGGATACAGATGAGTTTCCAGATGAGACGGCTTGTGCGAGTCGACCGACTCATTAAAGTTGTGTTTGAACTTGAGTAAGGGAAGCAGCGAGAGGATGAGCATGACAGACTGAACAGAGCAAAATGCCATGCTGCAGCTGAACAGCTTTATTGTGGTTTTAGTTTTTTTTAAATTGGCCTTTAAAAAGACATGATGTAGCGATACGTATACACAACCGTGTCAGTTGTGAAAGTTTGTCCGTTTCTATTTCTTCTCTGTCATATCCTGAACCCACTCCTCTCTTTCCTCTCACCTTGTGTTTCCTTTCCTGAACGTTTGCTTCGATTCTTCGAGGATATTTAGCGCACGTTTTGTTTTATGCATCACTCGGCCCTTTAAACAACTTCACTGAGTTGTCTTGAGTTGTAAATATAGAATAGACAGAATCTGATCAAATTTACTATCCATCCCTTCTCCTCACTTTTTCGCCCTTATCTTTCTTGCACCCTCTCTCTTTCTGCTTCTCGAACTCTGTGCTTGTTCCCAGTGTCATGTATGAGGTTGTGCTGTTAACTGGGATCACTGCAGGTTACATCCCTGCAGAACGTGTTTACAGCTGGGCTAAAGGTCACTATTGTTTACACTATACCATCCTCAGGAAGTTTTATACAACCTTAATGCCAGAAAAACATGGACCTTGGATTTAGTTCAATGCTGACAAGTCTTGTTTCTGCATTATCTGTGTGGTATAGTTAGAACATTAACTGTAAGCACTGGGACAGTCTGTCTCCTGTATAAAAGTCTGCATCTCGACATAGACAGCACAACACTGCACTGACAGCATTGACACTGACTTGATGCTGAATCACCTATGGATGTTATTCCAATAGTTTTTTTTTCCAGTACAATCACAGAAAATCAACAGATGGAATAATCATGAATATTAAAAGAACTGAAATATAGAAGTGTGTGTGATACTTGGTGCTGAGTGCAATTCACTGCCTTTCTGACTATAAGAGAAATATCAAAACTAACTTAATACTGAGAACTCTGACTACAGTTCATTCTAAACTCTCGAAGCTCAGCTCAAGATGAATTTCTATGTCTCATCAGGAGAAGTCAGAAGTGTGATG